>NW_005841970.1:0-12006 GCF_000455745.1 Alligator sinensis
AGCAGCTGCCATGGCAACAACTGGCGCGCCGACCCTCTGCAGGAAGCGGCACCCTTGGCTTTGACCGGGAGCTCTTTTTGTTGACACCCACACTCCTGAACTGGGCGGTGCTTCCGGCCTTTTATCGCAGCGTGGTACGAGCCTGGCAGGCCGCCTTCTGCCTCCAGCCTCGAGCCCGGACACTGTGTTTCCCGCAGCTGCTGAGGGAACCTCTGGTGCACAACTCAGCCCTTTGGAGTCTGACTGGCAGCCATAGTGTGGCTCTGGGTGGCCAGGCTCCAGCTTTGAGTGACATATACTGCCCCTATGTGCACCGCTCTGCTTTTTTTTTTTGCACAGGTTTTTTTGACCCCTAGCTATCCAGGGGTCAGCCCCCCAGTACTGCTCCCTTGCAACATGGAGAACAGTGTCTGCAGCACCACATACCTCATGGCTGTCTGGACTTAGCTTTAGTCTAGAAACCTTTGACTGTCACCTACCTGCACAGCTGTGACTTGGCACTAGAGGCCTATTGAGCAGGGGCAGGACTAGGAGCTGTAACTATGACTTGCTACTAGAGGGCTTATGAGCCAAGATAGACTTCTATCCCTGTTCTACGGGCAGGGTGTGAGAGATCCTGGGATACTGGAGGACTTCAACTGGGCAGCACATCCGTGAGGAGTGGCCACAGCTTAATAGAACAGGAGCTGGGCAGTGTGGGTCAATGATAATTTTGCCCAGGAGTGGTATAACTTTGAGTGCATAATGAGTTCTTAAAACTACTTTAAGGTGTCAATGTTCAGACAATCCAGGGGTTAAGAGCTCCAGGGGCTGCTCAAAATGACTGTGTAACGAGGCCCTGAGATGCAAAGGTGCTTCTGTAGTCTTGGGCCAGTTGTGTGCTGAACTAAGCCCTGGAAAGATCTTCTCAGGGCTTTTTTTCATTCTCTGGTCAGGAAGCACCAGGTTATGATGCAAAGCAGCTTTACTACACATCTTGCATTGTAAAGAAATACTTCTGAAATATTATTAGAAACACTAACTGTCTATCAAGTGAATAAGTTTCTCTTGGAGGGGAGTGGAAAATGAAGCACTGGAGAGTAGTGAGGGCATGCACATACTTTCAGAGTAAGGTGTTGTATTTGGGCATGTACAAATGGGGTAAGCAGAAACATAGCTGGTACTTTGAAAAATAATTTGTTTTATATTATTGATGAGGTGTTGCTCATGGAAGACTTTTTTTTCTTGATTTCTCTATTTCACCCATTTCTAAGGCTCCCATAACATTGATATCCAAGCATCAGATCATCCTATACTCTTTTTTTGTGCCAAAGCTGTTCTTCTGTTGTTTCTTCCTCTCTCCTCTCCTGCCCGCCTTCGAGGCACTCTGGGCCCTTGAGGGAGCGCTGTGCCACGTGGAGGACGGCCGTCTCAAATACGCGCTCTGATGTCATGACCGGTCTGGGCGACCGGGCGGGCGCGGTGGCAGACTGTGGCTTCCAGCTTGTGTCGTGCCCTGGGCCCTCACCAGGCTGCTTTTGTTTATTTTCTCGGGGTGAGAAGTTGAAGGTTTTTGTACGTGTACCATGGGACAGGGAAGGGTGGAATTGTTCGTTTCTCGACGGTCGCCGTCCGTTAGTTGGCGCTTATGTGTATTACTGCGAAGGTGTTTGTCACGGGGTGATGTTCTGAATGTCCTGGAATGGTTTCTCTTTGGTGTGGTTTGATGGTTTTTTGCTTTCTGTACCTGATCTTTGTGAAATAAAGTTGTTAAAAGTCAAAGTCAAAAGTCCTTCCTTCCTTGCTTCCTTCCATCAAAGAGGTAGAAGGGCTTAGCAATTGGGATGGTAAGTACAAAAGTACAGCAGAGAACAAAGAAATGAAACAAAGGCCTAGTTGCTTAATTATTTGGTATTTTCAACAGACATAAAAAATGTACCACATCCTCAGCTTCAGGCATGGTGCATAATACATGCTTCACACACGTCCAATTTAGCAAGCAGAAATTAATACACTCACCTCACCGACACACATCAATTTAGATACACAAATCATATATACTGCAGACCCTATTGAAAACTGATAAAAAAGACAATTTTACAGGCAAAACACCATCATCTATAGATAGAAGTGATTTGTGGGTAGCTGTAATAGAAGGACAAAGGTAAGCATAACAGCTGCTCTTTCTGGCTCAAAGTCTGTGACAGCTAGGAACCAAATTCAGATTACAGTCAGAGCCCAGAAGTTGTTAGTCATGCTAGTCTGTAAATCAGGCAAAAGGTAAAGCATGGCACCCCTAATACAAACTCTTTGTTCTTTCTGGTGCTAGTAAGGTATGACTTTGACAAGCTACCTCCCTCAGGTATTCGGTAATGTTTTGCACTAGGAACATGTATACAAGTACACACATAAGTTATTGCCTTTACTGTTAAGAGTCTGGCACAAAAGAAAATCCACATTTATCCCAAAGTTAAATCTGACAGTTTGGGTTTGATTTTCATTTGCTTTCTCCTTGTTTCTTTCCTAGGCATTTTTAATAATTATTTTTACATTTCCTAGCCAGTCCTAGCCACATAGCTAGGTGAATGTACAGAGGTCACATGTCAACAGGACCCTCTTAAAATTGAGCCCCAGAACGTCAAATTTACCCTCGAATTTCCTCTTTCAAAGCAGTGGATTCTTACAAGGCCATTTAAAAATCTAACCCTCCTTTAATTTGTATGATAAAAGGGCAGGCTGCTAAGGGCAAAATTAGACTTAAGATGTAAACAGATGCAATAGTTATGCCACATTACAGATGTACTATGTATCAGCTGCTTTGCAGTAATTATTTAACGCATCTCCTCTTATTCTACAATACATGGAAGCTAAACTGGGGCAGGTTATCCCTGAAGGAGTATGGACAAGTTATGCTGAGTTAAAATGGGTGAAGGAGAATTCATGCATATCATCTGCTCTCTGGTAAGTGTTTTAAGGCTAAGTACAGAGGTTCAAAAAACCCAAGGCAAAATCAGTTCAATCTTTGCAGTTCTTTCTAAGCTGCATAGCTTGAACCAGTGACAAACTGAACTGAGGCTGAGTGTTTGGGTGGCCAGGACAGGCAGAAGCATCACTGGCCCAGGTCAGGAGCCTGCGGGCCATCACATGCACTACTCCTAATGACCAAGCTGCCTAAGGCTGCTGAACCGAGCTCAGCAGCAGTCCGGGCCTGATTGGCAGCCAGAATCTGTGGGGTGCCAAGAGAAAGCACCCACCATGGCTCTTTCCTCCACCCCACCTCCAAACCAGGCTGGGCTCACCCCTGGCCCTTATCCTCTGAGAGAGGGGGGAGGGTATAAGGGGCAACACACGTACCCCCTGCATGGATTGGCCCCCCAACCTGGGGACTGCCTCGCACCCAAGGGGGCTTTTCACTCCCCCACAGCTTGAGATGGGCTGGGATCACCCCCCAGCCCCACTCCTTCCTCAGCTGTCCAGCTCCAAGAGGTGGGGGTCACAAGAGGAGATACACCCGCCTTGCCTTCAATGCTCCCCCCCCCCACTTGGGCCTACCCCATGTGGGGGGGAACACACACCATGCAGCTTTTTGCCTCCCTCTGCAGCTCCAACTAGGCCTCTTCCCCAGTCCTCTGAGCATTTATACACATACTTTTCCAGCGCGTGCCAGAGATCCGCCTCATCAGAGCAGACTTGAATTTCACCTCTTATACAACTACATGCATTGCACTACTGGGTGCCAGGCACTGCAGTGAATGCATGTGTAAAAATGCTTTGTCTCTGAGAGGGGCAGTAGGGTAGGGGGTGGGAACCTCCCCCACCTCCCCCAGCACCTCCCCAACCTGAGGTCTGCCTGGCACACAGAGGAAAGCACTCACTGGAGGATCGCACCAGCCCTGCTCCTTCCCCAGCTGTAGGTGCAGCTGGGGATCCCAGCTCAGCTAGAGCTATGGACAGGAAGGGGGTGTAAAGCTTTTCCCCTTCATGCTGGGCAGATCTCAGCTGTAGGGTGTGTTGTGACCCTGCCTACCCCCACCCAGAGGTGGACAGCTGAGGAGGAGGCTGGTCCAAGCCTTTCCCAGCCTGACTCAGAGCTGCAGGGAGAAGGCGAAAAGCACCAGGGTGGAACAAATGCCAGGCAGGAGTGGGGATGGGTACATTCCCCACCTCTAGGAGGTCAAGGCTGGGGAGAGGGTAGGGATCAGTCAATCCCTGCATGGCTTGCTGGGCTGCACAGCTCAGAGCTAGGGGGACCAGAGCATCCCTTTCTTGTCCCTCATCCCGCTGGCCTGACAGGCCCAGGCAGAAAGCAGGCTGGGGCTGAGGCTTTAGTGCCTCAGCTCCTTAACAGCTGGTGTGGGGCCTACTTTGCTCCATTGGAGCAGACAGCAGAGACCAGGGCTGCAAAACACCCTGGGATGCTGAAACCTGTGAGTTAACTTGAATCAAGAAGGGATCTGGACAGAAGTTCCATAAACTGGTTTAACCTAATCAGCTACATCTGATATTACATCCAACCAGGTTTATCTTAAATCAGTTTTGGCCATTTTGAAAGTGGTTTATGTGCACTGAACTTCTGTTCTGCTACAGGTTTAAACCAGTTTCTAATCACTTAAACCAGTTTATGTGCAACTTCTGTCCATAGCCTGTGTCTAAACAATAGTAACTTGGTTCAGTTTCATTTAGGGGTAAGCCGTCCTGATTTAGTTTCCATTTATTAGGCTGTGGTAGAAGCAGACGTATGAAGTAGTTACCACAAAGCAGCACATAGTAAATCCTCATCTTTTAATTCAGTATAATTTGTTTGTCTATACCCTTACATAATAAAAAACTGACAGAGCATAAAGATACGAGTTTAACTGTGGAAACAAGCACATATCACTGATATGGACTGGAGTTCAGTGATGTTGATGCAGAATTATTCTGTCCAAAGAGCTAGCTATGTATTAAATACGAAAAAAACAGGCATAAAAAGGGTAAGGAATAAACCTTCCTGGAAATGCCATGGGACCAAGTTTCATGACTCTCAGGGTAGTACCTTAACCAAAAGAGTATTTTCTCTTTTATATCATTCTAGTTATAGTTATCTTTGTAACCTTAAATCAGGAAGATATAAGATTATTTCTGGATATTGTCACCCTTATAACGGAAGCAGAAAAAAAAGCACAGCATTTATTTGATTTTAAACAAACAAAGTTGGTACTAATATTCTAAAATAAAATTATTTGTTTAGCTCAGGATTTCAATGCATTTCTTTGATGCTTTGCTTATTATTTGGAAGCAATTCTTGCTCCTATACTTTTAAGTGGGGCGAAGAAACAAATGTTTTCCCATTGACTTTAGGTGACTGACTGTTGGTAACTATTTAAGAATCCAAATGTAGTATTTCTCTTCAATAGCAGAATGGTTATAGTAATGAGGTCTTTTCTTGACTATTTGTCCTTACACTGCGCACTGCAGTAATATAACATCATAGAATCATAGAGAAGTAGTGCTGGAAGGGAACTCCAAAGGTTATCTAGTCCAACCCCCTGCATGAGGCAGGATCATCCTTATCCAAACCATCCCATAAAACCATAATCTAAACATTACATAGAACTACTCAACCCTGATACAACACAGACCTAACACCATAACCTGCAATAGGGAAAGCAGGGGACCACAGTAACCAATGTCCTGCTTCTATGAAATGTTCAAGAGACCCTAGGTAGAGGGCCATGCCCCTCACTAGAGATGAAGGTAAAAAATCCCACAGCTCATACCAATCTGACCATGGGATAAAATTCCTTCCTGATCCCAAATATGCCTATCGGTCTGACCCTGAGTAGGGGACAAGACCCCCTAGTCAGGAACCTCTGGCTTTGCTCCCAGCTGAAGCATTGGCACACCCCAGTAAAAGTCCCCAGCTTTGGCTACAGCCAGCACCCAAAAAATTGTATCTCAGCATGCACAATTTCACATCTGCCCTGTGTAAAATATGACCCATCAAGAATTGTTACAGAGATCTTTTCCATGAGACAGACAATCATGACATATAACTAGAAAAAAAGTCCACAAAAAACTGGCAAGCATCTTGTACTGCTAATGAAATATGCACTGCTTTCACAAATGTCAGCAGAAAGCTCTTCCTGATTTAGTATCACATCACACACACAATCCTGAAATGTAGATGAATGGATTTAACCTGTTGTACCATCCCCTGTATTGATATAAATCAGAACTTCAGAGCCCTACAGTGGAAATTTCACATAGGAAGCTATAATCGGCCTTCAGTCAAGAGGCACATAGGCACTCAAAATTGTGTGATATTAGGTTGGAACAGCTGAACACGTCAGTTGTTGAAATGACCTGATTTTCTGAACACCTTCAGCAGCCTCTAATTATTGGGGTCCACTGAAGCTTTTGTCACAAATTAACATAAACTACCCAACATAATCTTTCAAACTGAAAACACTTCCTGCCCTCCACTGTGGCTGAATTTACATTGATAAACATTGTGCTTTAATGTCATAGAGAGTTGCAATTTGCATCTCACTGTAATCACTATGATGACTCTGATTCAGTACATATTCTGTAATAGGTTTTTATTGTAGGATGTGGTAGAATCAGAGCTGCTTAGTAATAACCTATGAATATTGTAAATTGCCTGGATTGACCCTCAAGAGACAAGACCAGTTTAAGCAATAATATTGCAACTACTTCTGTTCCGAGAAAAATCAAGACTGATATTAATTGGGTTTTGGCTTTGCCATTCTATATAACCTCTCCCTTAAACTCTGAATTTCAAAAGATAAGCACATTATAATTTAGTGCTTTTTCTTGACAAGCAATGTCACTCTGTTGGAGCAAGCCTAATCAGTGCTATTAATGCCCTAATTAGGAATAAGGAAAGGGGCAGAAGGGGTCAAAACTGACACCGTCATTGCTAAAGAGTCCAGCTTCAACAGGCAGTGCACGTATAGAGAAGAGAAAGATTAACAGGAAAATGGTTTATTGAATTAGGGATGGGTAAAAACTGTGGAAAGATACAGGGAAGAACAAACAGGGGATTTGTTTCTTCAGTTTACAATATCAATCTTCCTTAAATGGTGCTCGATGTCTGGAGCTACCAGGGAATGGTCCACACAGCTGATGGTGTGGCAAGCAAGGCAGGCAGTGGCACAGTTAGATTGGTCAGCTTCTCTCTGGACTAAGATGCAGGTGGACAAAAACTGGATTGTCAGTTCAGACTCAGCACCAAGTAGCACTGACTTTCACTCAGACACTTGCTTCTTGATTCACTATTGCATTAGACATAACTACTTACACAGTCTGACAACCATTACAAATCCAAAATACTCCAACAAACCAGCATGCCTGCACTCCACAAATGTGGCATTTGAATCCCACGCTCAAGCACATGTGAACACACTTCAACCACTAAACTCACTCACAGATCCAATGGCAGAAGGAGATAAGAGACCCTAGCAATCTTCCACAGATACAGAGAGAGACAGACAGCACAACACAGATCCTGTTCAAAGACACACCAATACCACGCAAATTCCAAAAATACACTGTGGGACAGGCACACACTCACCCGCCCACACCTTCATTGTTATTTATAACTTTGGAAAGCCTGATGTCATCAGCTCATAGATGCCCTCAAATCGCACAAGGGAGGTAACAACTCTTGCCTAATCATTCTCTCCTGCCAACAGGAACTATCAGTCACTCAAGGTGCAACATTCACCTCGCTCATCATCATCAATCATCTTTGATCCTATTAGCAACATACACCTGTCCTTTATTATAGTCTTCCACCAAAACTATTCCATGCAACAACTGTGCATGCTCTTAAGTCTTAGGTAGGTGGAGAGGTGGAAAGTTTTGGGTTTCTAGGCCTTTCTTAGTTAAACTCAGTTGAACAGATCAAAACCTGGGGGCTACAACGCCTGTCAGTGTCTATGGTCCAGCCAAGAGCAACTCTGACAATGAAAAGTAGCATTTTTATAAATTGTTGGATATGGCTCTTTGTAGAATAAATATAGCAGATAAACTTGCGGTTCTTTGTAACTTCAGTGCACATATTGGTCTTTGTCCAGTATTCTGGGGAAGCTTGACCCCTTAGGTAAAAATAGGTGTAATGGGATTTTTTTGCTGTTTAAGGATGCATCGTGACAAGCATGCACATGCAATTTGCTGCACCTCAAAGCAGTTTGAGGTGCTACAAACCACACACAGTACACAGGCACCTACTTGCCATGCTGCTAATTTGCAGCATGTTGGTATTTTCAGACACCAGAAGATCCCAGTGTCAAAAAAAACAAACTCTGCTGAAAAAGCCAGCATGGCACATGCGGGAGCAGTGTGTGCCACCAGAAAGGGAGCCTAGCCAGCTAGAGCTGCACTCTGACTGCTGGCCAGGCTCCAAGTGGCCGGCTCGGCACTTCTGCTGCCCCGGGAGGCCACCAAGACTCCAGGTAAGGCCACTGTGGCCAGCACAGGTGCTGGCCCCAGCCTCCCCTACCCACCTGGGTCACTTTGCCATGCACCACAGCACACATGCAGGGCCATGCCCGGGGACAATACGGCGGCATAAGAATGTGCTGCTGCTGTATGCCCCATGGGAAGCACATGCCTCTGTACAGAATGTAACCCGGTAATTATTAGCATATTTTTTAAAAAACTACTTGTAAAATGGACTTATTCATAGCAATATACCCACTTGAAACATTGCTACCCTTTAGATTACATCCTAGTGTAATTTCCATGTTCTTTCCATTATACACACTATGGGAGTTATAAAATGCTGCACAGACTGTCATCTTCTGATGCACTGCAAGCTGAAATTTTAAAAAAATCAACCTTTATGTATTAAAACTGCACACAAAGTGCCTCCCCAAAAATTGAATGTCAGCAGGCTGAAAGACACAGCTATAAGAAAAAAATCATACAGCTAAAATAACTGAACTACTTTTATCTGGTAAATTCAGTCCTGAACCAAACATTTAAGAGTAATGGAACTTGCTTTGTAATAAAGTTTACAAAGCCTCTGTAGGAGTTCTTAGCACTCAGACTCAATGTCACGCCAACTGGTTTGATGAAAATAATGTACATCACCTTTTGCAAGAGAAACCCAAAGTTCACATGATTTTCCTCAGTTATCCCTCCTCTCAGACAGCCAGCTTGAAATTTAATGCTATCAAAAGTTCAGTCCAAAGAAAAAAATGATGTAAATGAAATGGTAGCATAAAAAGGCAACTAAAATTCAATTCCTAGCAGATAATGAATATAAAATGTTCCTGTGCTGCATTGCAAGAAATTTATGAACCTAAAAGTAGCTACAATATACCAGTTAAATCCTTGCACAGAAGTACACTGCTTAATAATTACAGCCAAACAGGATTTGAAACTACCCCCAACAACTTAAGGGTGCCTTTTATTGCTATTACAAATGATCTATTTAAAAAGTGACTGTCATGATTGTGGCATTTATGAGGAATATCTTTACAGTTGATAAAATTATTCCATGTGGTTTAGTGAACTGTTTGAAATCTTTGGCAAAGGCAGACCAGGTTCTTTGGGTAGATGTGATATCTTTTATTAGACCAATTAATAGTTGGGAAAAGGTTCTTTGCAAACTTTCCAACACAAACACCCTTTGTCAGGCATAAGAGAGTTTCCCTATGCCTGGTGAAGGATGTTTCCTAGTATCATAGTATCATAGTACTTAGGGTTGGAAGGGACCTAAACCAATCATCAAGTCCGACCCCCTCCCTGGGGAAGGAACAGGTGCCAGGATTGTTTGTTCCTGAAAGCTTGCAAATAACGTTTTTCCAGCTATTTAGTTGGTCTAATAAAAAAACATCACATCCATCTACCTAAAAATCATGCCTGCTTATGTCCCTAGACCAAGTCAGCTACAGCCAACAACTTTGGCAAAAGTAGTAATTCCAAAAAGCCAGGCTGTTTTTATGCATCTTGTCGCACTGCAGGCATGATATTCATATTGCAACAACTCTTCCCCAGTCAAGCTGCAAAACCAGTTTGTTCAGAAGGCCCACCACCAAGACAAAGAAAAAAAAAGATTATAGCAATTTTAAAACTGTTGCTTTCTCTGTTGTGAGAGGAGTAATTGTTATTGGAAACCATATGAAGAGAGTCATCTGCTGCAAGTGCCTGAACAGGTAAACTGGCTTCAGTTACCATCAAGAAACAGTAAGCCATTAAGTTAGAAATATTCAGACATAGAGGGTGTTTGTCAGTTTAAAATCCTTTTCTGTAAATGCTTTGTTCCTGTTGGTAAATAAATGAGATTTTGGTTTTAAGAAGGCGGATCATAAACTCCGGAAGGTGCTAATTTTAGTCTGATCTTTGTCAGGAGGTGATATGACTCCACCAGATTGTTGTTTAAGACATTAAGTGACATGGCTACCCGTGACTGGTATTCGGTGATGCAGTGGCGGAGGAATGTGACCTTAACCTGCACTATCATGCGGACAGTGTGTGATCGCTAGTAGCCTAACCAATCAGAAGTTGCCCCTAGAGCGTGACTGGCCGGACCAGCATGCTGAGGCCTCCAGAATGTTCCATCAAGGGTGGACCCTGATTGGCTAGGGAGTCTATAAAGGGGACTGCACGCCTCAGCATAGGGTCCCCAGACACTCCCAAACTCAGGAAGACAGCCTGATCACCTCTCTTGTCTGGACAGACCCCTAGGCCTCTAGCTAGATTCCTAGCGTAGGCTACCACAGCTTATAGCTAGACCACGCGCTATCCGGGACGCGCTGTGTGTTGCCCAACTAGGCATCATACTTGTACTGATAGTATTTTCGGCTGCAGTCGACCTTCACGATTACACCTTGCTTGTTACTCGCCACTACCCATCATCTGTTCGTTCTCCGCACCACGTCGTCTGTGTCCACCTGCTACTGTAAATAGTCCTTGTAATTAGTTCCTGTATTCATCAACTCGTTAATCATCTTGTTGGTTTGTAAGTAAACTTATGAATTTTCTTCACCTACTAGCTGTTGCGCTTTTTTCCTCTCTCACACTTGGCATCCCCGAGCGTGTCTGGGTTGGGGTCACTACTCAGTGCCCCACTCGACACGCAACTGAGGCCATTTTCCAAACACCATCCTTGAATTATGGCCCAGAATCTTCAGGGTAAGCACCATTAATAACTGGAAGGTTGTTGCCTGGGATCTATTCTAGAGGAGAACTGCAGAGTCTCACCTGAGGACTGGGAGAGGCACAAGGCTTACCACCTGACACTCAGAGGAAGAGGGAAGAGAAATGCATCTAGCCCTGCAGTTCTATTATATATACATGATCACCGACTGGTTCCTAGTTGATTAAAAGTTGAAGTTACGACACAACGAACATATCAAAATATGGTTATCAATTTAAACATGGTTGTTACATGCTGTATTGTGACCTGGAATTCATCAGACAGCTACACTTAGGATAAATTCTTCTTGGACTGATAATCACCTGGATGTATCAAAACTTCATCATGACCTCATGAGTTTTATGCATGGTCATTTGGCCTGCGCAGTGTTTTATGGATGTCAAAATAGTCACAGGCATATAAAACCACCCTTTTTCAGTCTTTCTAATAAAAGGATTTTCCCTCATTCTCTTAAATTAAGATTTAACCACAGGGACCAATGTTTCATAGTTTCATAGTTGGTAGGGTCGGAAGGGACCTCAATAGATCATTGAGTCCGACCCCCTGCCATTGGCAGGAAAGAGTACTGGGGTCAAACGACCCCGGCTAGATGATTATCTAGCCTCCTTTTGAAGACCCCTGGGGTAGGAGCAAGCATAACTTCCCTTGGAAGTTGGATCTAGATCCTAGCTTCCCTGATTGTGAAGTAGTGCTTTCCTGATATCTAGCCTGAATCTACTCTCAGTCAACTTATGGCCGTTATTCCTTGTGACTCCTGGTAGTGCTGAGGGAACATAGATTCATAGATGTTAGGGTCGGAAGGGACCTCAATAGATCATTGAGTCCGACCTCCTGCATAGGCAGTAAAGAGTGCTGGG
>NW_005841970.1:12913-15352 GCF_000455745.1 Alligator sinensis
CTGCCCAGGCCGGGCTGGCCATGGCACCACTGGCTACCAGCAGATCCAGCTTCTCGTCAGAGGGGGCCCCTGTCCAGGTATCTGAACACGGTGCCACTACACCCCAGGACACTGCCAGGAGCTGCACATCCTCACAGTCAGTGGAGACTGACTCAGGCCACCAGGATTATCTAGCCTCCTTTTGAAGACTCCTAGGGTAGGAGCGAGCACCACTTCCCTTGGAAGTTGGTTCCAGATCCTAGCCACCCTGACTGTGAAGTAGTGCCTCCTGATATCTAGCCTGAATCTACGCTCAGTCAACTTATGGCTGTTATTCCTTGTTACTACCAGTAGTGCTTGGGGGAACAGGGACTCTCCCATTGCCTGCTGGTCCCCCTCAGTGAGTTTATAGATGGCCACCAGATCCCCTCTCAGCCTTCTCTTGTGGAAGCTGAACAGGTTCAGGTCCTGTAGCCTCCCCTTGTAGGACCTGCCTTGCTGCCCCCTGATCATGCAAGTGGCCCTCCTCTGGACCCTCTTGATGCTGGCCACATCCCTCCTGAAGTGCGGCACCCAGAACTGGATGCAGTACTCCAACTGCGGCCTGACCAGTGTCGCATAGAGGGGGCGGATCACCTCTTTGGCTCTGCCTGAGATGCATCTATGAATGCATGACAAGGTACAGTTGGCCTTCCTGACCGCATCCTCACATTGGCGGCCCATGTTTGTCTTCGAATCAATAATGACTCCAAGATCCTTTTCTGCCTCTGTGCTGATGAGAAGAGATTTCCCCAGCCTGTAGGTATGCTGCTGGTTCTTACTCCCCAGGTGCAATACCTTGCACTTGTCAGTATTGAAACCCATCCTATTCTCATCCACCCACCCCTGTAACCTGTTCAGACCTAGTTTTAGCCTGTACCTCTCCTCTAGAGTGCCCACCTCTCCGCACAGCTTAGTGTCATCCACGAATTTGAACAAGATGCTTTTTACCCCCTCATACAAGTCGCTGATGATGTTGAACAGTGCAGGCCCAAGGACCGAGCCCCGGGGAACCCCACTGCCTACATCCCTCCAGATCGAAAATAACTTGTCCACCACCACTCTCTGGGTGCAGATCTCCAGCTAATTTGCAACCCATCTGACTGTGTAGGCATCGACACAACAGTCACCTAATTTTTTAATGAGAATGGGGTGAGAGACAGTGTCGAAGACCTTCCTAAAGTACAGAAAGACTATGTCCATCGCAACACCTGCATCCAAGGATTTTGAGACCTGGTCGTAGAACGCCACCAGGTTGGTCTGACAGAACCTGCCTCTAATGAACCCGTGTTGGTTGCCCCTAAGCATAATCTCCCCTGCTGGTCCCTCGCAGATGTGCTCCTGGATAATTTTCTTAAAGAGCTTCCCCAGGACCGAGGTTAGACTAATGGGCCTATACTTTCCTGGGTCCACCTTCCTCCCATTTTTGAAAATGGGGACCACATTGGCCCTTTTCCAGTCCTCTGGCACCTTGCCAGAGCACCACAAATGCTTGTAGAGCTGTGCCAGGGGTCCCGCAATGACCTCTGCTAATTCCTTCAGCACTCTGGAGTTGAGATCGTCCAGACCTGCTGATTTGAACACATCCAGTCCCACCAGAAGTTCCCTAACTAGGTCCTCACTGACCCTGGGCCTGGCTACACCTCCCCTGGGACCATCGAAGATCCCGGTGGGGGGGGATGACCCGGTCCCTGCTCAGAAAAATGGAGGCAAAGAAATTGTTAAATAGGTTAGCTTTGTCATCTGGTGAGACCACCAGATTTCCTAGCACATCCTGCAGAGGCCCCATGTTACCTGGTACCTGCTTTTTACCCGCTATGTATTTAAAAAAGGATTTCTTGTTATCCTTGATCTGGGTTATCCTTGATCTCTTATCCACTTCCTGGAATAAAAATTCTGCTGGCTAAAATTGTTTATATTTACTGCGTCCACTACTGGGTGCCGCACTTCAAAAGGGATGTGGCCAGCCTGGAGAGGGTTCAGAGGAAGGCCACCCACTTGGTGAGAGGGCAGCAGGACAGGCCCTACGAGGGATCTGTTAAGGTCCCTTCTGACCCTAAGCACTATGATTACCAAAGAGGAGTATACCTCCTCTGCTCGCACGTGGAGGGAGGCAGTTAGATGGGCCAAAGCTACCATGAAGCTGAGGATGGCATCCCAAGTAAAGGATAACAAAAAATTGTTTTTTAGATATATAGGGAGCAAAAGGAAGGCCCAGAGTGGAATAGGACCTCTACTAAATGGGCAGAAGCAATTGGTGATGGACAGGGGGGACAAGGCTGAACTCCTCAACGAGTTCTTTACCTCAGTGTTCCTAAGTGAGGGGCAGGACAAGGCTGTCACTGGGATTGTAGAGAGGCAGCAGCAGGACGCCAGACTACCAAGCATAGACCCTGAGATGGTGCAGGGTCACTTGGAGGA
>NW_005841970.1:17537-57390 GCF_000455745.1 Alligator sinensis
AGTGCTTAGGGTCAGAAGGGACCTTAACAGATCCCTCGTAGGGCCTGTCCTGCTGCCCTCTCACCAAATGGGTGGCCCTTCTCTGAACCCTCTCCAGTCTGGCCACATCCCTTTTTAAGTGCGGCACCCAGTAGTGGACACAGTAAATATAAACAATTTTAGCCAGCAGAATTTTTATTCCAGGAAGTGGATAAGAGATCAAGGATAACCCAGATCAAGGATAACAAGAAATCCTTTTTTAAATACATAGTGGGTAAAAAGCAGGTACCAGGTAACATGGGGCCTCTGTAGGATGTGCTAGGAAATCTGGTGGTCTCACCAGATGACAAAGCTAACCTATTTAACAATTTCTTTGCCTCCATTTTTCTGAGCAGGGACCGGGTCATCCCCCCCCACCGGGATCTTCGATGGTCCCAGGGGAGGTGTAGCCAGGCCCAGGGTCAGTGAGGACCTAGTTAGGGAACTTCTGGTGGGACTAGATGTGTTCAAATCAGCAGGTCTGGACGATCTCAACTCCAGAGTGCTGAAGGAATTAGCAGAGGTCATTGTGGGACCCCTGGCACAGCAATACAAGCATTCGTGGTGCTCTGGCAAGGTGCCAGAGGACTGGAAAAGGGCCAATGTGGTCCCCATTTTCAAAAATGGGAGGAAGGTGGACCCAGGAAAGTATAGGCCCATTAGTCTAACCTCGGTCCTGGGGAAGCTCTTTAAGAAAATTATCCAGGAGCACATCTGCGAGGGACCAGCAGGGGAGATTATGCTTAGGGGCAACCAACACAGGTTCATTAGAGGCAGGTTCTGTCAGACCAACCTGGTGGCCTTCTACGACCAGGTCACAAAATCCTTGGACGCAGGTGTTGCGGTGGACATAGTCTTTCTGGACTTTAGGAAGGCCTTCAACACTGTCTCTCACCCCATTCTCATTAAAAAATGAGGTGACTGTGGTGTCTTTAATGAAAGATTCTTCCTAGAGATGCCTAAATAGTCCCTAGAATCTTGGAAGTTTGTGTTAGAGGTAGGCAAAGAGAAACTTACACTGAACTGAATACTGAATAACTTCAGTACACTCAACAACAACAACCAGAAGAAAACAATTTAGTTTAATAATCTAATGCTAATTTCAACAACTCACAGTGTGAGTTGAAACTAAATACTTTCATATGCAAAAGAAATAGCTACAACCTATATCACATTTTCCAGCAACATTAGTGAGTGAGTGAAAATCATTTCAATAAATTGACTCTCATAAGAAATTTTATGCAGGGATTTTAGGATTTTTATTTTATTTTAGCACGAACACCAAACATTCTCAAATATTTTTTTCTCTTGCTGTTGCTTAAGTTAATTGACATTAAAGTCTCAAAATTTCAATTGTCAGTGAATTGGTGAAATATACTTTCTGGTTGTGGGAGATGTAAACTGGGTTTGCAATTTTGTTTTACAATGGATTTAGGGAAAACTAGAAAAAATATTGCTGGCAGTCAGCCTGGAAAATGGGCAAATGCTAGGACAATATTTTCCTGAATAGCCTTGGCCTTATTTACCATCTCTATCTAATAAACCCCTTGATCAGGAAGTCCTGATTGTGTGTGTGTGGAGTCAGTGAGGGGGTCTTCTTTATTTTCTATTTTCTTTTCACTGAATACAAGGGTTTGGGATTGAAAAATATAACGGTTTATCTATTATTCTCTGTTTCTTATTTCTATCATATTATCTGCAGGCATCAGAAGCATTTTAAAGCTAATGGAAAGCCTTTGCAATTTCAAACACATAAGCTCTTAATAGAGTGTGAAAAATGGAGTCAGACCCAGTGAGGGGGATTTGTAAGTTCCCAAAATGCCACTCCCCAGAAAATCTGCATACCCCCTTGATTTTTTAAACTGATTGCACCAAAGGTATGGTCAGATTTTATTCCAAGTGTGATCTTGTTCCATGCTGCTCAAGTGTGTGAAAAAATAGGTAATGCAAATATGTGAGTCCACTTCCTGTTCAGTTTTTTGTGACCTTTAGGGCTAAGATGATGGCAAGTGACAAAAGTCAAAGCATTAATATTATTTCAGAGATTTTGGGAGGGTGGGATAGGATCACAGTGAGGTACCTAATAGCTGAAATAGGATCCAGCCCAAGTTATACTAGTGTTACTCCTGGTGTATGGCTCTAGCCTAAGCTTATAATTTTAATACCTTGGTCATATTACAACCTTTAACTATGCTTTTAACTAGTAATTGATGTTTGATTCTGACCTGACTTGTGTTTGCACACATCATGCCTTAAACTTAGTAGCAATTGTAGCTAGTAGTGTTTTGTCTCTCTCACAAGTTTGGGTATGCTCTACATTGTTTTCCTATAACTGGAATAGTCACTTATAGTACCTTTGGTACCATGTTGTTCAGGCATCATGCCTTCTCAATATCACAGAGTCAATTGCTCAATTTGCTGTTTGTGTGCTGTGTGGATGTCCTTCTGTCTCCTTAGTCAATGTTTAGGACAGCAGTAGGATGGCTATTAGATGTCAGCGTAGGATGCACCAATAGAAATACAGTTTGGCTACAAAACCATAGTTGTGGTATTAGAAAACCTGACGTGGAAACAAACTGAACTGTGTTACTCGTAATTACTTAAAGTGATCCTTCCTCTAACCATTTACAAAATTATGTTTAAGAGTTGTTGTGTGGAATGACCCTTAGTTGTAATAATGATATGAATATTTTTTTCAGATCTACCTTAATAAATAATTTCAATCCTTCTGGGGACCACGTGAGCTGAAATGCAGTTTTTGTGAGTTTTTGTGACACAGTCTTGGCACAAGTTTTATCTGTCAGCAGCTAGGGGTGCAGGGCCCCAGAACCCCCCTGCACCCATCTCCTCGACAGCTGGCAGGCATCACAGCAGGGGCCACCATCCCTGCAGCTGTCACCTCGCTGCGCCTTAACACATGCAGTGTCACCCATGGCAGGAGTTTTGTTTGTCCGCAGCTTGAGGGGCAGTTCCTCCCAAACCCCTGCACCGATCTCCTTAAAACTTGGCAGGCTTCATGGCCTCAGCAAGGGCTACCACCCCTGCAGTTTTCACCCCCCTTGGTGTGACACACAGCTGTGACATGAGTTTGGCTTTCAAGAATTTGGGGTACAGTTCCCCCCAAACCCCTGCACTGATATTCTTGAAACTTGGCAGATTTTGTGCTCTCAGCATAGGCTACCATCTCTGCAAGTTTCATCCAAATTGGACAAGAAACAACAATGTTATAGATATTTCATTGATTCCCCATTATACCCTATGGCCGGATCTCCGAGGCAGCTCTGAAGCTTTGGAGCCACTTCAGCCAGATCGAGGCAGAAACCCGGTCCGGAGCTATGGATCAAATCACGGCCATCTGAAGCAGCTGGATCCAAAGCTGGATTGGATTGCTGCCGACTCCCACAGGCCTAAAAGATTTAATAGATTTCATAGATTTTTAGGGTCAGAAGGGACCTCAGTAGATCATCAAGTCTGACCCCCTGCCCTGGGCAGGAAAGAGCACTGGGGTCAGATGACCCCTGCTAGGTCCCTGTTTAGTTTCCTCTTAAAGACCCCCAAGGTAGGGGAAAGCACCACCTCCCTTGGGAGCCAATTCCAGACTTTGGCAACCCTCATGGTAAAGAAATTTTCCTCTCAGCCTTCTTTTGCAGAGGCTGAAGAGATCCAGGTCCCCCAATCTCTCCTGATAGGAACTTACCTGCAGGCCCTTAAGCATATGAGTAGCCCTCCTCTGGACCCTCTCAAGGTTATCCACATCCCTCTTAAAGTATGGTGCCCAGAACTGGATGCAGTACTACAGCTGCAGTCTTACCAATGTGGCATAGAGGGGAAGTATCACCTCCTTAGACATCTAATGCATGAAAGAGTGCAGTTGGCTTTAGTTATCACTTCATCACATTGACGACTCATGTTCATTTTGGAGTCAACTATGTCTCCAACATCCCTTTCTGCTGCTGTGCTGTACACTGTTTGAGTTGGTGTAAAAATGTGGTTGCTGTTAAAGCTCATGATAGATTTGCCCCAAAATGTACTGCCTGGGGTTATTAAAGCCCCGTAATAGCCTAATAGTCTAAAGACTTCCAAGCAGGAACACATCATCCACAGCAATGCTAAAAATGAAAACCAGAACTCACAATCTAGTCCTTGGAGCTTAAGAGAAAATGTACTACAGTAATAGGTCCTGTTCAAGAACATAGTTAGACAAATCTTCTGACTCCCACTAGCATCAGAATACTGAGTTGTATTGTTTTGTCTTGTGAGGGAGGGAAACGCTGAAAACAAATCACTTTAATATAAGCCACAAACAGAAAGAAAAAACATAGTAGAGGAAATGGTGCATATAAGACGATTGCACCACCTTTGCTGACTTCTTTGATAATAATTTGAACTTAATCCCATCAATATGAAAGGTGTCATTCATTTTATGGTACAGTAGTGACACCCTTGAACTTTGAAAACTCATTAATGTCTCTGGCAAAACTAGAATATGCCTATAATTTCCTTAATTACGTTTAATTACTTGAGTAACTCAATATATTAAAAGGAAATACAATCCGGAGCTACTCATTCATTTTTACCCACTTGGGAATTTCTGTTCATTGGGAATGATTCAGCTCTTTATTTGCACAATCTTTTATGAAGCTGAAATCATGTATATTCAGAATGATTATACACAAAGCCTAGGACATACAACATGCTAGTATAAACCATGTTCATCCCACAGTAAAAAGGAGTGGGTACATGACAGATAGGCCTACACTGGAACTTACTAGAATCCAGAGTTATCCTGGGGAAAAAACAGCTAGAAAAATACACAACCATAAGTTACACCAGAGAAGGATAACCAGTTGCCTGAGATAGTTGTGCTGGGAGAGCTGGTTATCTGTCTGCTGTGATGCATAATGTAAATTGTACCACCACTGGGGAGTTGTCTCTCCAGCCCTGTACATACAAGTGAAGGCAGTAGGTATATTTTACCTGCTTGGGACACGAAGGAAAAATTACATTCATGTCTATGTGTTGTTATTGCACTGCTACTCCTATCTCTCCTCACAGCCCATACCATTAGCCCCCTTGCTTCTGTACTTTGCCCCCTTCCTCTTGTTGGTAGCTAATTCAGCTTATGATCCCTACTGTGTGTTGCATGTGAATTTGGAGTCAACTGCACTGTATTCATCCTGCCTACAGTGATGGTGTTGAGCTATTTACATGGAGGGGAAAGTCTCTGAAGTGAGATAGGTTATCTTCTGCTTCCTTTTTCAGCACTTCAGTAGATAGAGGGTGCATCTACACAAGATGCTTTACTGCATAGTAGAGCAGTTCACTGAGCAGTAAGCATGCACATCAACATGTGCACACGCTTACTGAGCAGTAAATTGCACTACTCATGAGTAAATTTGCTACCTGCACATGCAAGTAGCAAATTAACTTGCAAGTAGTTACTATGCAGTAGCACATGTGTAGATCCAACTGGGAGCAAATTTTCTCCTGGTCAGCCCTACCACTAAGGGGCCAACCTCAGACTAGTCCCTGGGCCCCAGGGGCTAGGAGCCTCTCCTGCCCCAGGGCTGGGCCAGCTCCACAGCAGCCCCAGCCCCAGGCCCTTAAAAGCCTGCAGGCAGTCTGAGCCCTGGGGAACATGTGCAGGGAGCCTGGGGCAACTGATGGCCAATGCTCCCCCTCCACAGGCTGCAGGCCAGTTGTGCCAGCCTTCTTGCACTCCGGCACTGCTCCCTGGCATTGCAGTGCCATGAGCCTCTCACATGCCAGGGCTGCCCCATCCAGCCCTGCAGGATTCTACAGGCTCCTTCCAGGCCCGCCAACACTTGGACCCAGATGCAGCCAACTTCTGGCCATCAAGGCCAGCTCCATCTGGCCTCAGGCAAACCCCCAGCAGCCTGCCTAGACCCTGCAGGTGCTGCAGGGCACTGACGCACTGTGCGGCTGCCAGTTCCATGCTATGTCCCTGCTCTGAGTGCTGCACAGGGTTGCCCAGGCCCAGCAGCACCAGGAGAGCTGCATGGAGGTCCAGTGAGCCATCACCAGACCCACAATGGCATTCTCACCAATGCCACATGTGGCCTCCTGGGGCCCCAACTGGTCAATGGAGGAGACTGGGGACCTTGTGGTGCTGGGGAGCAAGGCAGAAGTAGAAAGGCAGTTCGTGCAGGGCAGGCACTCCAATGTACATGTCTATGAGGGACTGTCAGGCCAAATACAGGAGCATGGGTATCACTGGTTGGCATGGCAGTGCCACATAAAAGTCAAAGCCTTGTGGGCACAGCTGGTTACCATCACCAACCACAACTGTCAGGCGAGGAGTGCCCACAAGTCCATGCCCTTTATGCGGCAACCCATCTTTATGCCCTGGGATCCAGGCTGCAGCCATGCTGTGCACTGCAGCATGGGTGGCCTGCCTGAGCCCTCACTTCAGTCTGGCACCCATTATGCCATGTCACCAATGGAGGGTCCCCTGGGCTCCCAGCTCCCGGTCTCCAGCATCCTCCAGCAGCTTGGGAAGACAGGGCCAGCACCTACCCCAACAGTTCCATGACCTCAGCCCCAGCCATTAGGCATGGCCAGCCATGTCACTGTTGGCTACCAGTAGCACCAGCTCCTTCCCAGGGTGGGTCCCCTGCGCTGGTAGCCACATGCCATGCCCCTCTAACCAACAACTCTGCTGTGAGCCACACACCATTGCTGCCAGTAGGGACCAACTTGAGCCAGCGGGCATGCCAGACTCATCTATGCGGTAAGTTACACACTGGGGGGAGAGCCTTCCCTGCCCTAGCCTCTGCCTCCAGCCCCAACCCCTGCCCCCACTCTCCACTTGGCCCAGCTGCACTCCCCTGGCACCTGGGTCTCCCCACCACAACGCACAGGGAAGTGGGAAACAGTGCAAAACTTTATTGAGCAGCTTGTGCCCCCACAGGTAGGTGGGCACAGGCCTTTTACATGCCAAGGAGTGCATCAATGCTGATGATGATGTTCTCCTCAGTTTTGCAGGGCAGGAAAGTGTTGTGCAGCCACAGGTAACCCTCGAGGTGGTGGTGGAGGATGTGGGGCAGAACAGGCCTTCCTGCCACACCATCAGAGCTCAGGGTCCCATGCCAGGTCTGTTGGTGTGCCCAGGGCACCATGGCCAGCAGCAGCAGCAGAGAGTAGTGGGCCAGGCAGCCTTCAGTCCACACAAGCGGCTCCTCATGCACCCCCCAGGACATGATCAGTAGAGGCATGCTCAGGGTGCAGAGCAGCTGTGGGGAGGATGCTGGCCCTGAGTCACCTCCCCAGAGAGGCCCCCTGCGAGGAGGGTGGGGGTGCAAAAAGCTCTGTGTCCCAGTTATTTGGGAGCCCCATGCCCCTGGAGCCCAGGCGCTGTGGGCATGGCAGGAGCACAGGAGATAGGCTGACCTGCAGGAGCAGAAGAGGGGGGCAGTGGGTCTGGAGCTATGGCAACAGGTGCTGCCAGGAGCCAGGCCTGGCCCAGCCTGGGAACAGTGAGGGTGGGGGAGGAAGGCTGCCTGCAGCCAGCACCCAGTGGCCCGCTGGCCCCTGGGGAGCAAGCAGGGATGTGGGGCTTGGCCAGCTGTTGCTTGGGCCCAGGCCTGCCCAGCTGACTTACCATGGTCCATGGGCACCCATGCACATATGACCCCCAATCTGAGCCTGGGCAGTGCCTGGCCCTCTGGTGCAGAGCATCTTACAAACAACTTCTTTTTCATGGCTGTGCAGGTCCTGCAGCTGCACATAGGGGAGAGGCCACAGTCAGCAGCTGGGATGCACTGTCAGGGTCACTGCCATTTGGGCCCAGTGGATGCACCAGCTCTGCAGGGGGAGGACCCAGGAGCAGACCCTCCTCCTGGACTGGCTGCTGGTGGCCTCAGAGGACTGGCTGGTGGATGCACAGGTGTGATGGGCAGAGTACATTGCCCAGCAGGACAGGCGGTGGGCGGAGGAGATCTCCCGCATGACCTGGCACAAAAAGGCACAGGACCAGCATGAAGAGGCATGGGACTAGGTAGACTGGGAATTTAAGGCATAGATTCTGGCCCTGAAGTAGCAGTGCACAGAGGCCCAGTGAGGAGGGAGATGGGAGGGGGATCTCTTGTTGGAGAGGGAGGTGGAAGATGGGGATTGTTTGTGTGAGGGGAACTGTCCACTGTAAGCATGATGCTGGGGGTGGGCAGTGGGGCAAGGGTCCATGAGCAGGCTACAGTGGGCAGTACAGGAGTAGGTGGTTGGCCAGTACCTCTCACACATAGTTCCCGGGCCCTGCTGGAAGGTGTGCACCTCACTTGGGGCCTCGGCAAGGCAGTGGCCCACCGCTATTGCTGCTACTGCAGCTCATGCACCCACTGCCAGATGTCCTCCACCCACTGTGCCTCCTCTGCCTTGGGATCACAAAATAGCTCCCCCTGGGCCTCACAGTTGTTACACAGGCTATGATGATGACACGAGGGATGTTGGCCGCAGTGAACTCAAGGCAAGTGATGAGGGCATGCAAGTGTCCCTTCAGCTGGCCAAAGGCACACTCCACTTGGGCATGGGTTTGGTCCAGGCACCAGTTGAAGTGGACCTGGTGGGGGCACAGTTGACTGGTATAGGGCTTCATAAGCCAAGGTGGGAGTGGGTACACAGATCCTTGATGAGGAGGGGTGGGACCACCATGGCGCCTGTTGGCTTAGAAAATGATATTTAGAGGTTTGCTTTTGGAAACTGACTTATAGGTAATATGGAGGTAGGTAGGTAGGTTGCTTGGATGGTTGGTCAGTCAGTTGGTCAGGATGGGCAGCAGGGGTTAATTGATTTTTTAAGAGCCTGGGTCTAACACAGAGTTTCACACAGCCCTCAAAGCTGCCAGGCTGTCTAACACAACAAGGTCAATACACACATAGCCTGGGAAACTGGGGGCATGTACCATACTGTTCCATAACCTGAGATAAGCATGGCACCAGCTAACAATGCTCCAGAGCAGTTGGGGTCTGAGTCTTGGTTCTGGGGAAACAGAGCAGTTGGGGTCTGAGTCTTAGTTCTGGGGAAACAGATCAAATTAGGATTTGGTAGATATATAGAATTGCTTGAGTGTTTATATTACTTCTTTTTCTGTTATCATTGTGTATCAATAAATTGGCCTATTATTGAATGAAAAGGTCACGGTTGGTCTGAAGGTGGGTTGTCCCCCAGAACAAGGCATCTGAGTCCTAAATCCAAAGCTAAAAGCACCCAGCTGCAGGTACAGCACCCCCAGCACAAAGCGTACACTCTGCACCAGGGCTGGCAGGGAGGAGTTGCAAAGGATATGGGTGTCATCAGCACTGCCTGCCCAGCCAGCACTCACATTGGTGAAGTCATCCACCACAGTGGTCAATGATGGCCAGAAGCACGACACGACAGAGTGGACGCCCCACCAGTTGTAGTTGGGACAGTCACCATGGGGTGGGCAGGTGACAGGGATGAGGGTTCCATCTAGGATCCCATGCACAGGTGCATGGAACCCAGCCACCACCACCAGGGGATTATGTTCATGGAGCACTTCATGCCCGGCACATCCTGGAGGGCACCGCACACCTCCAGGATGGCCTTCCCAGTGGTGACCTTGCTGACGCCAAAGAGGTAGCTGGAGACTGGTGGGCTTCAGCAGGGAGATGGCCAACTGGTTGTCCGAGGGGAGGGGCTGCCACATGGTGGTGTCCTGCTGCTTCTAGTGCAGGTGGAGCTGCTCCAGGAAGTCAAGGAAGGTGGTCCGGCTCATGCAGAATATCTCCAGCCACTGTTCATCATCCCATGTGGCCTGGACAATGTGTAGCCACCAGTCCTAGCTGGCCAGGAAGGCCCAGAGACAGTGGGGCTGGAGGCCCAGGAGGGCATGGATGGCCCCAGCAGTGGTGTCCAGGAGCATGTCAATGACACCCCTGCCAATGTCTGGCCAGGAGGACAGCTGTGTGGCAGCAGGGGGCCTGGGATGGAGCAGTGGGGCCATCCAAGCATCTGCTGCAGGGAGGGGAGCCAGCAGGACCTAGATTGCTATAGGCCATATGGTGGTTGCTGCAGCAGGCCAGCACTGTGGACAGCAGGAGCCCAGGGTGCTGGGTGTTGCTGCCGAGGCAGGGGCTACAGTAGCCATGGTGCAGGGAGACAGAAGTTATGGCGAGAGAGCTGCTGCATGTTGCTTTCATGCTGTGCATGCTGCTCCTGGCCAGAGAAGCAGCTGGCCAGGGAGCAGGGAGAAAGGCTGGCTTTTAAGGATGACTTCCAACTGCAGGGAGCTTCAGCCAGAGCCTCCAGCTCCCCCTGGTGGCAGGAGGGGCCCATTGCAGGCCTATTGCTCCTGCTTCTCTGTAAGTGTAGACACCTGCCGGGGAGTGTTTACTCACAAGTAGTTTATTCGCGAGAAAACTGCTCCTGGATCAAACTACTCCCGGATCAAATGCATCAACAACATGCTCCTGGATACCACCCAGTGTGAATGTTATATGCTTCCACTAAAGGCAGATTCTGGGAGCTTCTTATTGTTGCTGATGATTAATAAGTTTGTCCAGATTTATGTCCTGAGGTATGGTGGGTTCCCATGTGTTTGAAGCTCACAGTATGTTATGCTTGCTAGCCTCATCTTTTGTGTACCTCCACTCAGCAGCCTACTCAGCGTCTGAGTTCTCTGCATTTCCCTTATCCTCCCCAGTCTCTTGTAGAGAAATTTGATATATAAATCTAAATATACATTGATTTTCAGAGATACTTTCATGGGCTTCTGTCAATCTGAATCACCTTCCTGGCCCTGGCATGTAATAGGTAGGTATTGCAATGCCTAAATAAAAGTGTCTATAAGCCATTTTGAATCTGGTTCTATTTCATTTTCTGTGCCAATGAGGCAGGAAGCACTGCTTAGAGCTTTAAGGATTGGAAGGACAAAGAAAGCCTTACCAGTAATCAAACTCTCATAATTGGCTCCTTCAGTTCAGAGTAGAATTGAAGAGAACTCAGGAGGAATAAAGAGAAGTGGAAAAGGGCAATGGCACATAAGTGATAAAAATCAGAGAGTCTTATCTGGATTACAGGTGCTTTGTAAATTGCCTATTAATATAAGAGGCAAGAGACTAGTCTGCAGACTGACCTTTTTTTCTAAGCTTAAACCACAAGAATAAACACTTATCCCAGCATCCATCTGGCTACCTGCAATATGGATTCTAACCTGTAAGTACAACCAGTCAAAAAAATCCCAAGGTTGAATTCATTCAATCTTTGCAAATTAGTCTGTGCTAGGTAGATTGAACCAATAAGCAAGTGACTAGGCATTCACTTTTGATTCCAGAAATTCAACCACATGCCTGCAGTGACCCAGGCCAGAAGCCTGGGGGTGCTAAAGCACACTTTCCTGCTCAGCTGGAGCAGACAGCTTGGGCCAAGTTTAGCCCGCCTACCCTGCAATGCGGGTGTTGTAGGAAAGGTGCAAAGCATCCTGGGATGCTGAGGGACTGTGAGTTAACTTGAATCTAGAAGGGCACTGGGACAGAAGTTCAATAAAGTGATTTAATCTATAAATCAGTGAAATCTGATATTATATCCATCCAGGTTTATTTTAAACCAGTTTTGGCCATTTTGAAAATGGTTTGCATGCACTGAACTTCTGTTGTGTTACAGATTTGAACTGGTTTGCAATCACTTATACCAGTTTACATGTAATTTCTGTGCAATAACTAGAATGCTTGGAAAGACTCAGGAAGGAAAAGGAGAATGGCATGCTCCTGGACCCACAGCAAGTCTTCTGCTTTTGCTGTGTTCTCCAATTTTCTCTATAGTCTATAACCCATATTTATATATGACTTATTGTGGCAAACATTCTCTGTTTTGTTTATTTAATGTCTTTGTTTCACTGAGACTTTGGGAACTGGATAAACCAGTGTTTCTAATGTCATAAAAAGTGTTAGTCAAATGGGATTTATATCCTTGGGAAAATTGCAATTTTGGGAAGAAAGAATTTATTACCTCGTGCTTGTCCCCTGCTTTCTTCTCACTTTGTTTTGTGATCTTCGTGAACAAAGCTGATTTAATTTTACAAATTATCTAAGAAACTTTGCTATACAGGGAGGTCTGGGTGAGGGAGATCCCCTGCCCTCCATCAATGATGGCCTCGTGAAGGAACATCTTGAGAGGCTGGATACCATCAAGTCAGCTGGCCCTGCCAATCGACACCCCAGGGTACTCAAGGAGCTGGCAAGCATCATAGCCCAGCCCCTGGCACAGATCTTTGAGAACTCCTGGCACTCTGGTGTAGTGCCCGAAGACTGGAAGAAGGCCAATGTGGTGCCTGTCTTCAAGAAAGGGAGGAAAGTGGATCTGGCTAACTATAGGCCCATCAGCCTGACCTCTATCCCAAGGAAGGTCTTAGAAAAGTTTATTAAAAAGGACATCCTTAATGGACTGGCCGATGCCAACATCCTAAGGGATAGCCAGCACAGGTTTGTTGTAGGTAGGTCTAGCTTGACCAATCTTATTTCCTTCTATGACCAGGTGACCTATCAGCTGGACAAGGGAGAAGAGATTGATCTTGACTTGAAAAAAGCCTTCGATCTGGTATCCCATGATCACCTCTTGGCAAAACTGGTCAATTGTGGCCTTGGGCCCACCACAATCTGCTGGCTGGGAAACTGGCTCTGTGTTCAGACCCAGAGGATAGAAATTGATGGAAGTCAATCTTCATGGTGCCTTGTGACCAGCGGGGTCCCCCAAGGCTCTGTCCTTGGACCCATATTGTTCAACATCTTCATTAATAATGTGGACATTGGAGTCAGAAGCAGACTGGCCAAGTTCACCAATGACACCAAACTCTGGGGCAAAGCATCCACACCTGAGGATAGGAGGGCGATCCAGGCTGACCTGGACAGGCTCAGCAAATGAGCAGATGAGAACCTGATGGTATTTAACACTGAAAAATGCAAGGTTCTCCACCTTGGGAGGAAAAACCTGCAGCATCCTTATAGGCTCAGCAGTGCTACGCTGGCTAGCACTATGGAAGAAAGAGACTTGGGGGGCATCATTGACCACAAGATGAACATGAGCCTTCAATGCGATGCTGTGGCTAGTAAAGTGACCAAAAAACTGAAATGTATCCATAAATGCTTCTCAAGCAAATCCCGGGACATCCTTCTCCCATTGTACTCGGCCTTGGTGAGGCCACAGCTGGAGTACTGTGTCCAGTTTTGGGCCCCACAATTCAAAAAGGATGTGGAGAAGCTTGAGAGAGTCCAGAGAAGAGCCACGTGCATGATCAGAGGTCAGGAAAACAGACCTTACGACAACAGGCTGAGAGCTATCGGGCTCTTTTGCCTGGAAAAACGCAGGCTCGGGGTGATCTGATGGGCATCTATAAGTTTATCAGGGGCGACCACCAGTATCTTGGGGAACGTTTATTCACCAGAGCATCCCAAGGGATGATGAGGTCAAACAGTAATAAACTACTGTAAGACTGTTTCAGGCTAGATATAAAGAAGAATTTCTTTACTGTTCGAGCCCCCAAGATCTGGAACAGTCTGCCATTTGACGTGGTTCAAGCACCTGCATTGAACATCTTCAAGAGAAAATTGGATGCTTATCTTGCTGGGATCCTATGACCCCAGCTGACTTCCTGCCCTTCAGGCAGGGGGACTCGAAGATCTTCCGAGCTCCCTTCCAGCCCTAATGTCTATGAAATCTATGCAATTTATTATAGCAAAACTACATCTAATACATTTGGTTACATCAGTCATTACTAAAGCATTTTTAAGCTAATGCCATGACACCCTATGTTTGTGTTACCTATTTTATAGCCTTTTCTTTCTAGGCCTTTTGCTCTGTTTAATTTGATCTCACTACTGATTTAACTGGACATGTTAATTGCTTCCTTTATTTTGATGGCTGGGCTTGTAATATTTGCAAAAGTTCACTCTGCTGCTAAGTAAAACCAGATTTTGTGGTCTGCTTTAACCATACTTGAGCAGCTTGGCTTAGGCACATTGAAAAGACCAAAACTGACAATCATTAGGAGGGAGAAAAAACCATCTAAGAAAGGGAAGTGAGAAACTGGGTAGAGAAAAAGAAGTGAAAAAATTACATAAAGCAGTGACTAGAAGTATTTGGAGGAGATAAGAGTTACTGGATTGTAGTTATGGAAACAGAAGATAACAGAGAAGCAGTGCCATTCCCTGTGGACCTGATAAATATAAAATCCTAAGTGATTAACTGGAAATATATTTCTTGTAGTTAAAAATAGTAATATTTGCCATATTGTACTAACATCTGATGGTTTATCTTTTCTTCTTTACTGCTTTTGTTGGTCATTAAAAGGAATATGCTTCTTTTGAAATTAGGTTCATGAAAAATTAAAAGGATCAATCTAGCTTCTAACATCACACTGATATCCCACATTTTAATCTAATCTATTTTATTTATCTAATATTACATTGCAAAAAGGAACCAAAGATACTTAAGACCAAGTTTTACGTATTGGCCCATTAGAAGAGTCCTTTGAAAAATATTTTAAATTAAATAAGTATATACTACTAAAATTACATTTAATCTATATTCATTTTATTAAAGTGTAGTTCTAAATGAAATATGAATATAAAAACAGCAGCCTGAAGTTTTACTTAGACTAGTGCAAAAGAGGAATCAGATCAATACGCACTAGTGTAACTAAGGTGGGGCCAACTGGGGCAGCAGCTATGCTGCCCCAGGGGTGGGAAGATGCAAAAACAGCAGCTGCCACTGTAGCCACGCAATTGTGCCAGTGACACAATGGCAGCAACATGGTAGAAAGCGCATGGTTTAGCCCATGCATCCTGCTGCCCTGGGCACGTGGCTGCCTTGTTGTACCTCTGCCAATATGCTTTGTGTAACAGGGTGCATGGCTCAAGAGCTGCAGCCCAGCTGAAAGTAGTTAGAAGGGGATATCCTGCTCATCTAAGAGGACTGAGCCAGCTAACAGGGATGATAGGCAAGCCCTCGGAGAAGTTAGAGGCTCCCAGGGAGGAAAACTGAGAGAGAGGAAAGACCGTGGTGCTGAAGAGACAGAACAGAGCTGGGGTTGTCCTCTCAGGGCCTGGGAAAGGACCACACGGTTTAATTTAACTGTTTATTGTTTATGTATTTGGTTGTTTTATGGTTTATGTTGTTTCCTGTGGGGACAAGTTTGCTTGGGGGAAATAAAACTGCTGTGAAAGTGGCAACCCCTTATACCTTGTTACTGTTAGGGTAACGATATGGATTTTGGATGTTGGGATAATGATTTGGAATCTCAGGGTGCTGGGTGTGCAGCTGAATAAAGGCTTTTTCCTGTGTCTTAGCAAAAGCTGCTGGTCACAAGGCTGGCTGATATATTAAAAGCAACTAAATTAGCTAATGCTTCAGCAAGTGGATTCTTAACAGGGGGGTAGGGTGCAAAGTGCATGATGTGTTAGGCAAAAATGGAATAGCCCACCAACTAGTGTCAGAAGACAAAAGCAGAAATATGGCCTTGGAGATGGTGCTGAAGTCAGCAAGAAAACCATCAAGAACCAGCGAGAAACCGCAAGTGACCGAAAGAAGATGGGGTCAAAGTCTTACACATGCGCTCTTAGAAGAGAGGCATGTAAATGAATGAAATGCATAGGCAATACCATGCTAAGGAAGCAAACAGTGAACAGAGGGAGAGCTTGACATAGGAGGAGAAATGGGTGGAACCAAAGGTGGGACAAGGGCGGAATAAATGTTAATATGTTTGAACCAAGGTGTATAAATGTTGGAAAGAACTGTTGTTCAGGGCAGGTCCCCAGTTTGTTGTTTTTTGGGACCTTTGTCCAAAGCTGTCTCTATTCTGAATAAACCTGTTGTGAGCAGTGTGTGCTGGTGTTTGCTCCCTGCTTGTTCTAGCTAATGAGTAACAGGATCCATGGGCAATTGGATCGTCGTCTCTCTAGTCACTGGGTGCCGCCTGGAGTCGAGGTCTAACAGTTACTACAGCAGTTTCATTGTTAGTGGGTATGTCTACATGAGACATTTACTGTGGAGTTGCCTAACTAGCTCTGCAGTAAACATCTCATGTGGCCCTACTAAGCTGCAGGAAACTAATAAACTCCACAGAAGGTTAGTACTTGTAACTACAAATACCATCCTGCTACGGAGTTTTTCATGCGCAGCAATGCACATATAGACTCTGACCCAGGTGGCTGTGGCACGAGGGCGCTTCAGTACAGGATTGCCTGCTAGCTAACCCCATACTGGAGCACCCTCGTGCACCAGACAGCCCTACTGCAGCACATTGAGCTTGGTCAATGCAGCCCTGGGCTGGCAGGGTTTATATGGATGCCTAGAGGCAATAAACTTGGTATGTGTTGCAGTTTATTGGTTCGCATTAATATGCATATGTAGATGCGCACCCAGTAATTACTAAGTTGTTCACCTATGACTGGATCCTGTACTACTGAAGTCAATGGGAGTTTTGCCCTTGACTTCAGTGGGACCAGGAGATGGACACGCTATATTATTTGATTGGATCAATGATTAAAGAATAGAATTGTTTGTACAGTGTGAAGCAGCCATTGTAACATAAAGCAAATATGGCAGCTTAGCCAAAGCAACAAGGCCTTGATTGAGAGACTATGACTACAGATATTAACTTGTGCAGGTACTTTTATTACCAACCATATTATTTGAATGCTTATCTCTATTAATTTCTGGTCTGCTTACTCTTCTTAACCTTCATAAACAAAACATAGAAATCAAATGTACAGGTGGTTGAAAAACAATAATGGAAACCAATAACAAACATGTTTGTTGTTTGATTTATTATTTTATTACCATTTACCCATTAAATCATTGTACTCAACTTCTGTCATCTGTTGTTATAGAGTATTGTAAATATGCTCCTTGATTTGTATTTAAAATCAATAAATAGCGGCTTTTTTATCTTTGCTGAAATTGGCTAGGAGCACATAAACTAACAAGCATTAATAAAACCTTTCACTGTATTGTAAAAAGATGTTTGGCTGGACAACAAAGTGATTCTTTAGCTAGGTAACCTGATATTACTCTTAAAATTTACATTAAACCATCTTTTATTTAAATTTCACATTGAGAAGGAACTGAATATTTTTGTCAGGCAAGGTTTTTTTTCTGTTTAGTAAAATTTACTGTGTGATTTTACAAGAAACAGGGAAAGAAATAATGTATGTGGTAGATTTAGTTTTCTATTATGTAAACATAATGAATTCAAACGTGAAAACCTGCTGTTTCTTCAAATTACAAATATTTTCATAAGGAGAAGACCTATTTAAAGCATGTTGAAACCGTAAGTTCAATAATTGCTACTTGTATCAATTAAACTGCCTTCATAGATAAAGTATTCCATTTTCTGAACTCATGTTAATTTATAAACTAAGAATATGTATCTAGACACCATTGAACCTGACTTTTAGTGAAAGTCAGTTTTTATATATTGTTACCTGTATATTTTTATATACTGTCCTTCACAAAAATTTCTGTTCAAGAAAGACAAAAAATAAACAGACAACGGAAACATTGCTAATGTTCCTCAGGTACCTATAAACCAAAACATGTGTTGCTTTCTAGGCCAAACATAACATGGGATCAACTTGGTTCTGCTGTACAAATGGGCCAAATTTTGAAGACTCCAGGACTTGGCAGCATTAGGCTTGCTGCAAAGCCCATTATAATGGTAGCTCAGTATGGGTATCACCTGTGGACTGCCTTAGCAGGTGTTCCAGGTGATGGCAGGTGGCTCCAAGTTTGTATGAGAGAATCCAGTGCTTCTGTTCACTGGGTTGGCACCTTGCAAAAGGCAGGTGCTATATGCCTAGGGTAGATATAAGTAAGCCATTCACGTAGCCATCAAGCAAAATACTGGATCCACCGAAGACAACAGTAGTTTCACTACTGCTTTCAGTAAGTCAGGATTTCACTCACTGTTTCTGTCTGTTGTGCAAACTCAGTCTCTAAGAGTTATAAGCATGATTAATGACTTCAGTAGGTATTAGTTTGGCCCCTAAAACAATTCTGCTCCGATTCATATTTGGAATGCTTTCTTTGAAACCATAAATGTTAGTAACTTCACATATCAGTTTAGTAATAATATTAATACTTAGATCTTATATTTTGGAAGGGGGGTTATTTTCTTTTTTGGTAGCTCTCAAACATGTAAATAAAATCTTGAATTTTTCATGGACTAGGTGAACCATCAGCCTAGTTCTGGTATTGTACAGAACTATACCAGCTCAATCCAGCACTTGCCCTTGGCTTTTTGCGGAATTTTGCCTTTTTGTAAGAGAACATTTTCTCTAGTCTTACTTTCTTGATCATTATATAATTCCTGTGCTGGAACACTTGTTTTCAAATACTTGGCAGCTTTTCTGACAGCTTTTTAAATATGTTCATTTTCAGATCAGTCATGGCTACCAAACAGATTAGTAAAGGTGATATTCACACATAAATTTCTAGGAACATTAAGTTAAAACGACAGTTTCATTTGCTTCCTTGTTATGTTCTCAAGTAGTTTGACTGATTAATTGAGGAAATATAGATGTAATTACCATCAACATCAAAATAATTTTTATGTATCTTTTCTCCCTGGGGCCATATTTCCAGCCTTTCACCTCCCCCACATTCTGGCAGTCCAGTGTTTGAAAGAGTCTTTCTCCTAACTAGGAACAGTAACAAATAATTGTGTTAGTGACTGAGCTTTTTCCTCAAACTGAGGAAATTTGCTTCCGCCTTGTTTGGGGTTGTTGTCTCTGTGGACTAGGATGCTGCACATCATTTTTATGAACTAGTTGGGAGTCGAATGTGTGTGGAGGTTGTCAAGGCACTATTCTCTATTGGCAAGGCATACCTATTCTCTATTACATTTTAGCAAGAAACTCTTGGATTGCAGAGATCCATGCTGTAATTTAGCAATTTTACATCTATCATATTTGATTCTTTGCCTCAGCAGAGATGAGCTAATGGAAAGGCCAGTTATGGTTTTCCTGTCTCTAATGATAAATGTTTAGCAGTACTAATCTGACCATATTATAAACAAGAATATATTATCATAATCTGGGCATATCTTGTCAATGTTATTAACGCTTCTGATGGATAGAACAACCACATATTTGGGCTATACTTTTATATATACTCATAGCAAGTTTCTAAGTAAATATATCAGATCGTAGCCAACTGATGTTTATATCATCTGCTTATGATAGACAAGGAGACATTACTGAGCCTTTCTTCTTTTTTCAGGCCACAGTATCATTTCTGATTTTTTAACCATAACAGATTCAAGGGTCTTGTAACATTAGCATAATCCTTTATGAAATGACAGGAAAAAGTATAATGCTACCTTTTCCTGTATGGTTTATGAAGGATTTTCATTTACATCACTTTAGTTCTTTTTCATGGGGAAAGATTGTATAAGAGTTAACTTTTATGTCTGTAAATTTCACTCATTTTTATATGTTCTCTCAGTAACTTTTTTTACCCTAATTTTCTTGAATTGGATAAATATGTGTATAATTTCCTCGTTATATTCAGGCTAGTGCTCACTCATGGTCAATGTGTAGCCACACAGACAGAGACCCTTCCTTTAAGAAAAATATAAATAAAATGTTTGGGTTGTGTGTGGAAATCTGCATTAATCGACTTGAAGGGTACATACAAACAGTCAGGGAGGTTAGGGGGAGGTTAGACTGAGTTAAAAATAGCCACCTGATTTAAGGTAAGTTGGGATAGGGGGGCTAGCAGAGGGGTTTGGGGAGACTGGGGGGGTACTTGTGGGAGAAGGGGTCTGTGGGGGGAGCAGGAGGGGCAATCAGGGTCCACTGGCGGCTTGGGGAGATTAGGGGGGGAAACAGGGTAATGGGGAGCTGGTGGGGCTCAGGAGTATTTTGCAGTAACAGGGGTAAGTGGGGCTTGCAGGGGGGTTGGGGAGATTGGGGGGCTAGCAGGGTCTGCAAGGGTGTTGGGGAGAGTATGGGAGGATTTGGTGGGATATGGGGGGTTAGTAGGGTCTGTGGGCAGGATGGGAGGGACTCTCCCCTCCAGGGGCCAGGTACTATTTTTAGCCCCCTAAGCCTCCCACCCCAGACAAACAACTCTCACCAGTGAACCAACCCCTCCCTCCGATCCCACTTGCCCCTCCCTCCACCCTGACTTAGTTCCTCAGCTCCTGGCACTAGTGAACGCTGATAATACCAGCATTGGGAGCAGCTTGCAGGATGCAGGGTTTGGAAGGCTTGAGGGGCGGGAAGGGGAGGGCAGCTGGCTGGTCTGTGGGATGAGGTTGTCTGTCCATCTGGAAGTGGGGCAGGGCATGGGGAGCTAAAAATAGTTGGGGAGCAGGGGTAGGAAAAGCACAGCCCTGGGGCTGAGGCCAATGACTAGGCTTTCCCAGCCCTGGGGCTGTGCTGGGAACTGTACAGAAGTTCAATTAGACAGGTCTTGCCAGACCTGGTGTAAGTTAGACTCTCTCTGAGGTACAGTTAACTTAGGTTAAGTCAACCATTTTTAGACTGGATTAACCTTCCTGAATTTCTGTACCATTGAGCCAACCTAAGTAGGGATTTCTGTACCATTAAATCAACCTAAGTAGGGATTTCAGTATAACGTCCTCCTGGGTGAACTAAGCTAGATCAGATGACCATTTTTAATGTGATCTAACCCCCACAAATGTCTGTATATACCTGCAATGATTTTACATGTGCTTTTTTTTTATTTTTACCATATGTACTCTATAGAGAGAAAAACACTGTTATAGAATTGGCAAACATATTTAAATTACCCAAACCACAGGTTGAATTATTGTTTATTCTCTTCATTTCTGGGTCATCAGGAGATAGAAACATATTTTTAATCTGGTAGGATTGTTGGGTCTGATCAGTGAACACCACAGAGGGAGGTGCCGTCTTTCCTTATCTTTCTTTATTTCGACATTCAGTTTCTGTTGATCAGGAAAGGCACAATGATCCTCACCATTCTGAGGAGTTCCACACAAGCTTATGACCCCTTTTCCATTTCTGTCCATCCCTTTCTACCATCCATTTCCTATATATACAGTCCCAGCTAGGGGCAGGGTAAGATGTCCCTTTGCTATTTGGCCATAAACAATGACACTTAGGGGAGTAGTATAGCTCAGCACAAAAAGCCTTCCCTTTTCAATGGGCTTGTACTCAGTAAATGTCTCCATATATATCCACTATAAAAAAAAGATATTGCTGTGTTGCAATAGTCCTTCCCTGCGTGGTGACCCAAAACAGTAATACTAAGTACCATAAGGTGATATGGGCATGAATCTTTCATTATATGCAGCCAGTATAGAGCTCCCGATTTAAAAAAAAAAAAAAAAAAAAAAAGACAACGAGGTGCCCAATGGTTGTCCATGAGGACTGAAGTCCTCTTTTGCTTGGGAACTTGCTACTGAGGTGCTCATGGCTTCAGAACTGTTGCTAAAAGATGGCACCCATGCTTTATTGTCAAGTACTGGTCTGTAAAATAAGTTCCCTTGTAAAGTCAAGGTTCTGCAGAATGTGTTTAGAACAGAGAATTCTCTATATCTCTTGAAAACCCTGGCTGTATAATTGCGGACATGGGACCTCACTGAGGGCTGATTTTTTGTAAAGTTTATAAAGGATGCTGTCAGTGAAATGGAGCACAAACCTTTTATAAATCCTAGCTTTGGAGAGCAGTATTGGTGTATCAGATGGCCCTTTCACTGTAAGTATGTGAGGTACTATAATAACAACCACATAACCTACATGAATAACCTCCAGTTTCCACTTGTTACTCCTTTTAGTTCATTGTTCATTAGCCTCTTATAGTGATTGCAGGACCAGTGGTGGGTTCCTGAACTGTATGGAATAATTCTGACCATCTAAATATACACTACATAAATATAATGAGGTCATAAATACCTAGGACTTTAGCACCTGGAAGGCAGATAGGAACCCCTGTCACCCAAAGGAATTGTGATAAAGTGGAAGGGGGCATAGGGGTTGTAAAGACTGATCCTCACCCCTGCTCCTCACCCCAAATTTGGAAGAAGGAGAAATCTGCAAATAACTCCTGGCCAAATCTAACACCATATTAGAATCAACCAAGGCAATTCAGCATAACACCCAGCCAGGATACTGGATAGGCATCAAGATGAAAGGTGGTGCTCGCCTACTTGAACTCTATAGAGTTTGTATCATTACATCTTCTGCATTACAGCAGAGACTATGGGATTCCATCTTCAGCATACAGTTCTCGTGCTCACTATCTTTTGCAGTTGCAGGGGTAACCAAGGGATCTACACTATGAGCCCCTTTGAAAGGAGGGTGCTGCCAAGTGATCCTATGAACTACTACATGTATAAGATCCAAGCTAGGGTGAACTAAAACCAAGCTAGCAACAAAAAACTATGCACACAACCCTGTGTCTTCTAAGAAGGTTTCCATATTGACCCTAGTTTAATTGATCTAAGGATTTTAGGAGGTATGCAAACTTTCTTCCTTTCCATTGGACATCAGGTTAGGGAAGGAACAGTTAATCAATTTCATGAGGTCCCAATCCTCAAGACCTGGAGTCTAAGCAACCAAATATATTGTCCAAAACCAAAGAACTCCACGTCTCTTAACATATCCAACAAAACTTTTAATGTATTCTTTGCCACCTGCTCCTTTTCCTATTTAAGTGAAGGTTCACCAGGGCAGGGCAGGGTATTCCTTAATAATTGCTCCAAGGTTGTGTGGTTACAGACTCGAGACTGATCCTTAAGAGGGTAGTTATCCACCCTCCTCTTTACCTCCAACATGTTGAATGTACCATTACCAGCAGGGACATAAATTTTATAAGGTAGGATGTGGACCAGGGCAGAAAAATACCCTTTAGTGAGGTTGCATGGGATCTTGAAAAATCCTGTATTTACCTCTCCTTTTGTCAAGAGCTGTAATTGAAACCTCCTATCCTGAAAAAATTAACAGAAATTAATAACTTTACACAACTGAGCAATGCTGTTAACTTCATTGGGAACATAACTGAGAAATACCATTGACTTCAATGGGAACACTAATGTTCATAGGTGTTTGCAGGATTACAGCCAAAATCTACATCCATTAACTTAAATATCTTTTAAAATCCAAATTGAATTTTTAAATGTCTAACCTTGGTATTAGTGTTTTCTGTGTAATCATTTTCATCCTCTGTGCATGTAACAGCCTTTGGCTTTTCAACATAAAGGGACTTTTGTGGAGTGGTTTATTTTGCAATACTGCATTTCACTGATAAGGTAATTCTAGTAATTAAAATTCAAGTGATCCTGAAATGTCTTATTGGACAACTCTTCAGCATTACTGACAGAAGTGCATGACCTTTGTCAGCCAGTTCTTTATTTCAGATTTTTATTAAGTAATTTCCCAAGTAGGATATATGATCATTTAAATTATTTTGTGAGAGCAATATATTTGTCAGAAGTAAAAATGTGGGATTTTTCTACATGGAATATTTTGGTTCTACAACATCCAGGATTCTTCATTCCTCAAGTCTGGTGTTTAAAAAAGTAGCTGCCTATTTCTAAGAGCTTTATTGAAACTTCCCCAGCTGAAATCTCTTTGCTATGAATCTCTCAGAGTACTTCTGGGATTGTTCTTTGGTATCTCTTCATATACAGTAGTCTAAGTAGTATCTAAGTAGTCAGATACAGTAGTCACTCTTTTCCCTAGAGAATGAAAAAAAGAGTTTCATCCATATTGTATGGGTGAAGGAGCTGTGTTTTTAACTTGTTTAAGGGATGCTTAGACAGTGATGAAATGCCTAGGAAAACATAATATTCTTGACTGTCATCATCAACAACAGGGATGGCCAACCTGTGACATGCATGCCACAAATAGCTTGTGCAATCCTTGTGTGGCATGCAGCAGACTAGGAAAGGCACATAAAATCAACTAGGAATCAACACCATGGCTGATATGGCAGGGAGCAGAAAATAGACCAATAGATTGGACAGAGACCACAGGGAAGGGAGCAGAAAGCAGAGCAAGTGATCATTAGAGGAAGGGGATCAGAATGGTGATGGAGAGAGTGTAAGGCTAATCTACTGAAAAAGTTGGTCCCCACTGATCTACATTAAATATACAATATTACTTTACTTCCAGCAAGCCCATGAGGTTGAAGCCCATGTTTCAGTTTGGAGAAATCAACTTTAAGTAAAAAAGAATTAAATGGAAAAGAGACTCTTTCTTAAATCTTTAATTAAATACTTAAAAAGGATGATGGGAGGGAAAATCAATACTACCTGAAGACTTCTTTGAAGGAAATAGGCTCTGGTAACTGGGTTAATTGTGGATGGAGTGAGCGGCAAATATGGAAACAGATGTGCAAGGTAAACGAGCAGGGAGTCTGAAGAGGAATTGAGCAGAGGGCTCCTGGCACATGGGACCTGAATCCGCGTGATGATATAACCATAACATCCTTAGAAGGAAGATGTTTGCCAGCAAGGCTAGCAACAAGCTACTGGACTAGCTAGGTATGCAGAGTGACAAGGGACCTGCTCCTAGAGGAGGGCGGGGTGTAAGCAAGTCAGGCAAAAATGTGTAACGCTACCTTTATAAAAACAGGTTTTAGTGATGGTTCCTGACATGCCACAGAAATGGTGATTTATATCACAAATGCTGAGATGAGTCTCTAGAGTATCTGATTTAGACTGTTGTGAGTTTAAAATATAATGCTGACTTGTTTGATGGGCTTCAGGTATTGATGGCAGTATGATATGCTGTGTAGGAAGGGTGCTATTAGCAGATACATTATAAATGGCCATCTGGACCTCTTCTCTAAAAATGCTGCAAGAGGCAGCCTATCTAAATCTATCTTCCTATAATTTTATTATATGAAATATCAGGTTCTGTCAAACTTATTTTAATGTTTAATCATTTAAGGTTTAATGTATATTTGCACTTAAATGCCTCACTCTTATCAAAGCCATTTTTCCAACGTGTTTCAACTCATCATAAAAATCCTTAAGGTTTTACCAAGAGACTTTTACAAAGTGTAATGTGAGATTTGGGTTGTTACTTAAGTTGTTAGCAGCTGTCCTGGATTTTGGCTCTTAAGGCCTAAAAAAACCCAGAAATAGCTGCTGCCTTAATTAACAAACTCAACACTGTTGCCAATTCATACATTTCTATTTGGTATGGCCACTAGAGGGGATCAGAGCATCACACTCACTAAGCATAACTTACATAAGATTTCTGCATCTAATTTAATGGTACCCCCTGGTGTAATAATGCTTTGGATGCCTCCTCAAACTGCTCCTGGATGTCATCCAGTATGGATTAATGGTAAATTCTTGCATGTGGTGCTAGAATGGGCCTATTCAGATTAGATTAGAACTGCTTTCTCCGTATCTCTCTTCTGTCAGCAGACCTGCCACCTACTTCAGTCCTACATTCCACAAGGAACCATTCATCCCCTTTTATGGTCCCTTAACACTTCCAGGTGTAACCCAAAGCAGCAGAGTCTCACTATGCCAGTTTGGGCCCATGCAGTTCTGAGATTCTGCCTGCCCACAGACAGTTGACCTATAATCAGTTATCTTCGGAAATAATGGAAGGATCACATAAAAGTAGCTGGAAGGCCTGGAAGGGGCTTCATGAGGTCATCTAGTCCAGCCCCCTTTCTCAAGGCAGGATCATCACTAACTAAACCATCCTAGCTAAGTGTCCATCTAACCTGCTCTTGAAAACTTTCAAGGATGAAGATCCCACACATTCTCCAGATAGCCCATTCCAATGCTTGACCACTCTAATAGTCAGAAAATTGCTCCTAATCTCCAAACTAACTTTCCCCTGCTGAAGCATGAGGCCATGGCACTTAGGTTGCAAAGTGCTTAGATGCAGAAGTGGAAGTAATATTATTTACTTGGAATTTAAAAAGGCTTTTGACACAGTGTCTCACCCAAATCTTACAAGCAAACTGAGTAGCTGTGATGTGGATTTTTTCACAGTAAGGTGGGTGAAAAACTGGCTTATGGGATGCACTGAGAGTGGTGGTGGATGGTTTGGTTTCTCCCTGGAGGGATGTGGGCAGTGGTGTCCCCCAAGGCTCTGTCCTTGGACCAGTACTGTTTAACATCTTCATCAGCGATCTGGATGAAGGGGTTGACAGCACCTTGTCCAAATTCACAGATGACACTAAACTATGGGGTATAGTAAACACTCTGGAGGGCAGGGAGTGAATCCAGGCAGATCTGGACAGACTAGGAAAGTGGGCAGATCAGAATAGGATGCATTTGTCCTTATTAAACTGCAAGGTGCTGTACCTGGGGAGAGAGAATTTCCAACACACCTATAGATTATGGGGTACCATTCTGAGTACCACAACAGTGGAAAGAGATCTCGGAGTCCTGGTTGATGCAGAAATGAACCTGAGTTGCCAGTGTGATAAGGTAATAAGCAAGGCTAACCGCACTCTTTCTTGCATCAGCAGGTGCATCACGAGCAGGTCTAGGGAAGTGATAATTCCCCTCTATGCAGCATTGGTAAGGCCGCAGATGGAGTAATGCGTCCAATTTTGGGCACTTCAAGAGGGATGCAGACAACCTTGAGAGGGTTCAGAGGAGGGCTACTTGTATAGTTGAGGGCCTGCAGGCAAGACCCTATGAAGACAGACTGAGGGACCTGAATCTCTTCAGCCTCCGCAAGAGAAGTCTGAGAGGCGATCTTATGACTGCCTGTAAACTCATCGGGGGGGTCAACAGGGAATAGGGGACGCTGTTTACCGGGGCGCCCCTCAGGGTTATCAGAAATAATGACCACAAACTGAAGGAGAATAGATTTAGATTAGACATAAGGAAGAAATTCTTTATGGCAAGGTTGCCAAAATATGGAATTGGCTTCCAAGGGAGGTGGTGCTTTCCCCTTTCCCGGAGATGTTCAAATGGAGATTAGACAGGTATCTGGCTGGGGTTACTTAACCCCAGTGCTCTTTCCTGCCTGGAGCAGGAGGTCGGACCCAATGATCTACCAGGTCCCTTCCAACTCTAGAAATCTACAAAAAGCACATCTCCACCTTCTCTGTAAATCACCCTTCAATTATTTGAAGACTGTTATCAAATTCCCTCTCAGTCTTCTTTTCTGCAGACTAAATACCCCTAGTTCTTTCAGCCTTTCCTCATACATCTTGCTTTCTAGGCCCCAATTATTTTTATTGCTCTGTGCTAGACTCTCTCCTATCTGTCCATATCCTTCTTGAAGTGTGGGGCCCAAAACTGGACACAGTGCTCTAGGTAAATGTAAGGAGGCCAGGCCAGAACCCTGGATCCAGCCAGCCCCATTCAGGAGATTAGGACAAATCATCTCCAGAACAAGCACTATCTGCAGCAAGCCCAGAACAGTGCCCTACCCCCAATTCCACTGAGTGAGGCAGTCAGGGCAGCCAATCCCCTGAAGCTACAGCTGGGCCCACCTGCTCCAGGCCTTAAAAGCCAGGCCCAGCTCTCAGTCTCCTTTTCTAGGCAAAGGCAAAAGTTATTACTTCTGACCTTCCATGTGCTTCCTTGCTGATTTTTGTGGTTTTGACTCCTGGCTCTGACTCTGGCTTTCAACTTCAGTAAGACCCTTGGCATTCCTTGACTCTGGGTCCCTGTTTGTGATTACGGTTTGACCTTTGGCTGTGGCTTTTGGCTTCTGATGCCAGTTAACACTTGGCTTACCGTGTCTCCAGCTTCTAATACCAACTTGTCCTAACTTTGCTTACGGCTTCTGAATCCAGTTCCAACACCAGACTCCTCTAGACCCTAGCTCTCTGGGGAGCCAATCTGGAATTCACCCGCACTTTGGCTAACTAACAAATAGGTGAGACTACCCAAGGGCTGGTGCATAACAGTGAGTCTCAGGAAGTCTAGGCAATTAGCATGCAGTGGTGCACCTGACACTCTACAAATCCACCAGATTGCCAACTGCCCATGAATATATACATAGCCCATTAAAAAAAAAAAAAAAACCCCTAAAAATGTCTTTGTAAAGTTAAAAATTTGAGCCTTCCTGTCTGGGCTTGGCCCAATTAAAGCTACAGGTACAGACACTGGGTACCTTCCTGACCCTGACCTGCAGTCACATGATCACTTACCTGGTTTTCTGTAGCAGTGGTCCTGACTCTTGTTTGCCACATCTTGATGTTTTAAGATAATAACAATTGGGAGGTGTTAATTCTCACCGCCACCAGTCAATGATCGCTCAAAGTAGATTTCTTATGGGGCTCGGCCTCCCCTACACCCCGGCCTAGCACCACCCAGATGTTATGCTGCCATTTGTTTATCTTGATCTTAACTGGAATCTCTTGTTTCTCTTTCACAGGCTTGTGTGTGTCAAGGCAACCATCTCAATGGAACTAAATCAGCGCGGACTACTGGACTTCTTTAGTCTCAGGTAAGTCCCATGGTTGGCCAGGAGAGAGATTTTTATATATTCTATCTCCCTGATGGTTGAGCCTTCTAATAAAATCAACAAAACAAAGTAGTCTAAACAAATAAAAAGAACAGAAGCCCATTCAGGCTGATTTACCCTCTCCCAGGGATATTGATTGGTCTGAGCAGTTTTCCCCTTCACATAATTCAGGTTGGGCCTCTACCCACCTGATGCAACACTCTGCCAGCCAATGGAGATGACAGCACATCAGGCAACACAGTCATAAATGAAAAGAAGACACAAAAAAAATGCCAGTATCTCCAAAAACAGGGCTCAGCTACTTTTCTGTAGGCTGGGCCTTTTGCGGCATCGCTCCCTGGCCACAAACACCACTCTTCTCCATGGTGTCTCCCTGGCTGGAGTCTCCCATCCTAATTAAGCTCTTCTGAGCTTAATCACCATCTGTCTGCTGGCTCAATGCTACTGGGGATGTCCCACCCTGCTTCTCAGGGCTTGGGATGCTCATCTCCACACTTCAGCTCCCCACGCACTTCTCTCCCTGCTTCCCAGGGCTGCTCTAGCCTCACGGAGCAGCTGCTCCAGAACTGCAGTTCCTGAGGCACTCCTTTCTCCCTCACTGTTTCCTTCTGGCTGTCGGTAAATATCTCTTTTCTTTCTTCTTCTTTACACTTCCATAAGAAAAAATGAAGTAACTTTAAGACTGACTGAAGATCCATTGTTGGAGTGGAATGGAGGAAATATTAATGAACAGACAGAGTAGAACAGTGCCACCTTGTATCTGAATGGGCGAACAGCTTGGCACCTACAGGGAGCTCTCTATCCGAGGGCCTCTGAAGCCCCTTCTCTCCCCCTAGGCATGGGAGGCAAAGATTTCTTAAGGTTATATCTTTTATTGGACCAGTTATATAGTTAGGTTACAGTCAGGCAAGCTTTCAAATGCAAGACATTTTTCCTGTTCCTCAGAACCTGGTCAGACTAGAGAAGAATATCTTGCATTCAAAAGCTTGTCTATATTCCAACTACATAATTGGTCCAATAAAAGATAGCACCCTGTGACAGACAGCAAAAGACTGCCATACAGCAGGACTTACAAGACACACTGGGGCAGCAAGCAGACTGACTGTTGGCGGCAGAAGAAGGGAACATCCAGCCCCAGTATGGGCATGTCTTCTAAACACATCCCAGTACTAATTTGGGAGGGGGAGGGGGATGCAGATGCTGGTTCAAAGCCACCATGGGACAACTTCTTAGGGGAACCAGAAGTGAGGTCCCCACATCACCTGGAGCAGCGCGAGAAGGTAGAATGACCTGGCAGGGGCAAGTGGTGGAAGCCTACAGCTGAGAGGCTGTTCACCAGGGCTGACTTGGAGGAATCCGTGTACTTACCTGAGCAGAGTCTGTGGAAGCCAGATACTGGTAAGCTGAGCTGGATCAGTGACAAGCTTGAAAGACAAGAAGAGAGAAGGGACTGGTAAAGCCATGAGTGAAAAGGTGGGTGACACATTAAACATGTGTTTCAGCCCAACATGCCCTGAGTAGGAAAGTGATATATATGTAGGACTGAGTTTAAGTAAGGATATTCATAGTAGGACCCTGAGACAGGGTGCTCTTACCACTATTATTGTGACAAAGATTCTTGAACTGAGGAAGGCAGGAAAAGCATTTACCAAACTCGACATTGCACCATCAGGTTGGTGCTAGGCGGGGTGTAGGGGAAGTGAGGTGCCAGGTCCATGCAACAACATGTGTATTTATAAAGTCACCACAGGAGTAGGAATTGACACCATCCTCCCTATAATTAGTTTACACCAAAGACGTGGGAGGCGAGAACCCTTGGTGGCTTTAATAGTCTACAGTCACTACTGGTCAAGCTGCCAGCTTGCAAGGCAGCGGACAGTGTTAGCTGGGAAGAAAAATCTAAGTGCGGGACTAAGGACTGGCATGGCAAACTAGACACCCTAAGAAATCCTTGCCTAGTCATAATTTCTGAACCATCACAGCTACCTCACTCTTGCACTGCTATATATTTTATGTTGTAATACAATATTGGTGCATTAATTATGGATGATATGTTCTGCTATATAATGATTCAATATTCTAAAATTGATAATTGTGTGGACTTACTGATATATTTATGTACCAAAATATCACTGTATTCCAGCTCATTGCCAATATCATTGATGGCAGAGTGGTTCATACTAAAATGCATAATAACATTAAAATTCGCTGTAACACAGGAACGAATAATAATTTACTATAAGGAGAAATAGTAATGTTAAAAAGTGTGAGTGAGGAAAGATAATAAAAGCTCAACTATATAGGAATTTGGAGGAGTGAATTTAACGTTTAACCTAAGTAATGTAGTTGATGTTTTGGTCATATTAAGCTATGTTAGTTTAAGAGGAGAAATGACTAAAATAGTGTGAACAAATAAAATGTATGTATCAGTTTTACTTTGTAAGCTAAACTATATATCTCTTCTTTGTAATGCACAATGTTAATTTACTGTATGCCTGATATTTGGAGAACCGTTTGATTTCCAGGATTTCTTGGCAGCACACAGCTTTGATATTGCAAGCCATTTCCAAGAAGGAATAGGAAGTAGGGTGTGGTATCTTTGAATGTACAAAATGTTGCACTGTCCCTCAAAATATCTAAAACTGTAATGCCAGATTCTCAGCTGCCATAAATCAATTGTCTGTGCCAGCAGCATATGGTCCTTCATTTATAAATAGAGGGCAAAATCCTACTTCACTTTACATACGAAAATGGTACTTACCCAGACACAAAACTGTCTAAATTCCTACTCCATGAATAGTGAGGATGCATATGTCCACAGGGCTACAGAGTATGCATACTAGGCAGGTATGTGGATTCATATATGTGTGTAAGCACCTGAGCATAAGGTGGCTTAAGGAGAGCTATGCCATGCTTTAGCCCAATAATCTAGGATAGAGACAGATATAACACCTAAGTCAGTTTAAGTGATCAGAAACTGGTTTAAACCTGTAACAGAACAGACGTTAAGTACGTATAACCCAGTTTGAAAATGGTTGAAACTGGTTTGAGATAAACCTGATTGAATGTAGCATCAGACTGAACTGATTTGGGTCAAACTGGTTTATGCAAGGTCTGTCCCATACCTCTTCCTGGTAAACCAGAGTCCCCCAGCATCCCAGATGCTTTGCAATGCTAGGTGGGGCTCTGCTCTCTGCTCCAGCCCAGCAGGGCTGGCCCCACCCCTCTGCTCCCTGCCTGGAGCTCCGGCAGAAACTGAAGGTACAGCAGCATCTTCCTGGCTTCCTCCTGCTCTCTTCCACCCCCCACTCACCACTCCCTGCTCAAGCAGGGATTCTCCCCTGCCCTCTGCCTTACACAGACACCTCTCAGCATTAGTTAGCATACCACATGCTGGCTTTGGTCTGGATATGGGGGACAGGACAAAGTCAGACAGGGCAGTCTCAACTTAGGGTTTTTTGGAGCCAATCAACAGATAGCTGGAAATGTCTCTCCATTCCTTCCTTGGAAAAAGTTATTTAAGAAGAGCTTGAAATAATGAGAGAAGGTTTTGTTTTATAGATGGACTGATAAATGCTAACAACTCCCTGTGTAACCCTCTGCTGTGTAAGTAAATGCTTTGTTATCAATGCCTTGCTGGCTCTCTTGCTGGTCAGGAGTAGGGAAATCCTTCCACAATCAAAGCATCCTGCTGGGGTCTAGCCACCCCCCCCCCCCTCAGCTTAGCATTGTGAAAGGGAAGGGAGGGCTTCTCTAGCACCCCCTGGCTTCTAGCCTGAGCCACTTCAGACATGTGCCTGCATTTTTTTCAATCCAGAGGGGATGTCTGTAGAGTTACAAATTGGTTCCATATGGCAGCGGGGTACACCTTCAGGGGCCAGAAGTGCCAGGGGAAGACCCTGATGCTCCCGGAGGAGGGCCAAGGGATCCCAGCACCAGAAAACTTACCCGGGAGGCAGGTCAGGATGGAGAATAATCCACGCAAGCTAGCACTGCAGTGGCTTATCAAGCAGCTGTTGATCAAGCTGAGCTGTGGCCAGCTTGATGATGTCAGCTGCCATGGGAGATTTAAAAACCCTGGTGGAAGCTGGGTGCAGGGGGGAAGCCAGAAGGTGAAACGCCGGGCATGCTGAGGCCTCACAAACCTCGGCCCCTGGCATAGAGGCCCATGGTTGGTAGTTCCCCACAGGAGACGTGACCGGCCTTATCGACCCCGGCTCTGAGGTAGGCACCTTAGACCCAGGGTCGGTGTAGGGGCAGAGGTGGACCAAGGATGAAGGGGGCAGGCAGGCTGAATTTCCAAGCCTGTGCACCCAACAGCAGCTGAGGAAGCAGAGGCTCCTCGAGGCACTTGACGAGCCGAAGCCAGGAGTTGGTGTGGCAACATGAAGATCCACAAGGTTGGCAAGTGGAAGGGGTGTAGGAGATGCAGAGCCCCAGGAGCAACCATGGCGAGCCAGGGAGTAGCCCATCTCTGGATCGAGGGAGGAACACCACTGAACCCCTCCTTTCAGTTACAAATTCCATTGAGTCATGGTAGGCAAGTCAGGGGCCCAGACCACAGAGTGGGAGCATACTCACAGCGCCAGCTGGGGACGCCACATTCAGCCTAGCCAGGTTAGAGTAACCTGCAAAGATTGAATCAATTCAGACTCAGGCTTTTTGAATATCTGTCCTTGCCTAAGTGCTCAGGGCAATCAACCAAGAAGCAAGAGACTCAGGTTCTAGACCCAGAAGGAATTTGGCCCTACATCTCCTTAGCTCTCCTAGTCAGAAGGCTACCTCATGGTTACAGATGATGATTACATGGTTCACTACCCACATCTATTTTGTTAATGATTCAGGTTCTTTTTATCCCTCTATTTAGTTAATAAATTATTGGTTTTATTATACTTTGACATTTCCCATGTGTCAAACATAGAATTTTCACTTCTGAAATGCCCTAAAATACAATGGTTATGACAATTTTCTAAAAAGCATGTTATCTAGCTCATTATTTAGTCAAAATATATTTGAGCAATGCTACAATTGACAAGGTCAGAAGCTTCTGTATAATTTAACATCATAAGAATATTCTAAATAATTGACTAAAGACTGTGTAGCCTGCTACGTAATGCAGCCAGTTTCTAGATAAAAATAACTGAGTTGAAATAGTGATTCGATGCTTTGTTATTTTCATGAATTAGTAGAAAATGGATGAGGGTAGTGTAACAGAGAAGAATATATTCTCATCGCTTACTTCAAACACTGTTTGAAGGAAAGAAAAAATACCTAATTAAAAATAACATGAAGCTTATAATTGTACAATAACATTAGCTATTCAGAAGACAAGGTTAAATGGTATGTAATTAGAAATAAAATGAGCCATGTTCTCTAATTTTATAAATCTAAAATTAGAGCACTGAGGGCAGAAAAAGTGAAGGTCCTATTTTTTTAGTAACATTGACCAGCTTTTCCTCTGAGCACCCACGTAGATAACCTTCTTCCATTTTTTTTCCTCAGAAGCTGTTAATTAGTTTATAAAGGTATTAATTTTCTGACTTGTGAATCCATAATGCTTCCTGCAAGGCGCTGCTGTGAGGAATAGGAGAAGTTCTTCAAAACCAAGTACATTGTGTATCTTTACCCGTGCTCCAGGGTGGAGAGGGAGGGTGTATCAATTACAGCGGCTCTCAAAGCCATCTGTCAATCTCCAGGGAAGGGTGAGATGTCCAGAGACCCTCGTGCCCCAATCAGAGGCATGAGAGGGTCCTCCCATCCCTCCCCAGAGATTGACTTCTAGGGCCCCTCAGTCAATCAGAGGCATGGGGTGGCCCACTGCACTCCTCCATTAAAGTTTTCCCCTCTTTCCAACTATCAATTCTTCCCCCTCCCCCTCCCCACCCCATGCACCAGGACACCAGGGCTTCCCACCTGTTTTCAGCACCCTTCTCCCCATTTTCCACTTTTTTGTGGCCCCTGCACTTTTTCATGAGGGACCTACAAAGTTTACGGTTCACGTCTGCCAAAAGCAATCATCTATGAAGCTGGTTAAATGCAGCCAGCACTGATCATGACTGTTAAACACATGGCCCATTTAGAGTAAATCTATCAAAAGGAATTTCACACAAGGATAAGTTAGTACAGGCCAGCTGACTAAGATATATGGTCATGCCTGTTGTGCTCAGTCCCCCACAGTGCTAACTCCTTTTCAATCCATAGTGAGCCACTACATTGAATACATTTGAACTTCCTCTTCACTCCTACAGTTGAACTCTGCCTGCCTTTCCTATTTCCAATATTCCTGTTTCTTCACCAGCCTTAAATATCTGGCAGACATCACCAAACAAGGCCCCAAGCAGGTCACCCCCTCTCTCAGCCTGGTGCATATGATTAGTGTGGCCCTGCCCTCCATGAGGTGGAACTGGACCACTTTGCTCTGCACCTCATTTGCATATACATATTTGGAAAATCTCAGGATTCATGGCAAGAACACCAGGTTTGTCATGAGTGGGAGGCTAATTAGCACATGGATCCTTTGTGGGAAGTATCTGGAGTACACACATACATACATGGCATGCCTACCTGAGATGCTTACAGTGCAATAGTCTAATAACACTGAATAGTAGCATGCTAGTCAAAAACTGCTAATATGCTACTGTGCAGTGTTATTAGGCTACAGGATCATAAGCATCACAAAAAGATAATCTGCCGGCGCTACTGAAGTACTGTAGTTAATGAAGTACTAACTAAATGCGCAGTAACTACTGCTAATTAATGAATGTGTAGACGGTCCCACTGTTTAATGCTGAGGTATGGGATTATCATGGCTTGAAAAGCTGTTAACTATGCAGAAGTCCTGCCCAATGAACTATATGGCAAATCGTGAGCCTTTTGGCTTTGGACCAATATAATGTATAGTTTGTAGTATATATAAGTAGGTACAAAAATTCTTCTTAAAAGCATGTTTACAGAGTATCTATGTTAAAACCTGAACCAGTTTCAGACAAGGCAAAATGCATCAATTCTGAATTAATTAAGCCTATGGGTACCTAGAGTAATTTGCCTATATGCAAGTTACTACAGGTACATATTTCAGTCAGTGTTTTCAAATATGCCCCTCCCTTCTTTCTATCATAGAAAATTATCTAGTCCAATCCCTTGCTGAGAGCAGGATCATCTCCAACTAGATGTTCCCAGCCAAGGCATTGTCTACCTGGGTCTTAAAAACTTCCAAGGATGGAGATTCCACAACCTCTCTGAGTAACTTGTTCCAATGCTTTACTACCATCCTAGTGAGAAAGTTTTTCCTTATATCTAATCTAAAGTCTCCTTGCTGCAACTTGAGACCATGCTTTTTGTTCTGTCATCTGCCACCACCAAAAACAGTTTAGCTCTATCCTCATTAGAACCGCACTTCAAGTAGTTGAAGGCTGCTATTAAAGTGCCCCTCAGTCTTCTTTTCTCCAGACTAAATAAGCCTAGTTCCCTCAAAAGTTATATGCCCCAGGCCCCTAACCTTTTTGTTGCCCTCCACTGGACTCTGTCCAATTTGTCTACATCCTTTTTGTTGTGGTGGCCCCAAAACTGGACACAGTACTCCAGATGTGGCCTCATTAGTACCTAATAGAATGGAATAATCATTTCCCTTGATCTGTTGGCAACAATCCTACTGATGCAGCCCAGTATGCCATTAGCATTCTTTGCAACAAAGGCACATTGTTGGCTCATATTCAATTTACTGTCCACTGTAACCCCCAGATCATTTTTTGCAATGCTGCTGTATAGCCAGTCAGCCCTCTACATGTGCAAGTGCATGGAATTGTTCTGTCCTAAGTGCAGGACTTGGCACTTGTCCTTATTGAACTTCATGAGATTTCTTTTGGCTCAATCCTCCAATTTCTCAAAGTCTCTCTAAATTTTAGCCCTACCTGCCACCCTATCTACTACTTCCCCCAGCTTGGTGTCATCCATAAACTTGCTGAGGGTGTACTCCATTCCATCTTGCAGATTGTTGATGAAGATATTGAACAAAATAAGCCCTCGGACTGACCCCTGGGGCCTCCACTTGATACCAGCTGTCAGCTAGACATTGAGTAATTGATTACTACTCTTTGAGCCTGACCATCCAACCAGTTTTTTTTATCCACTTTATTCTCATTCATCCAACCCATACTTCCTTAGCTTTTTTGCAAAAATGTTGTAGAAGACCATATCAAAAGCCTTGATAAAGTCAAGGTATATCATATCCACTGGTCTTCTTGCATCCACAGAGCCAGTCATCTCATCACAGAAGGCAATCAGATTGGTCAGGCATGACTTGTCCCTGATGAATCCATGCTGACAGTTCGTAATCACCTTCTTCTCCAAGTGCTTAGAAATGGATTCCTTGAGGACCTACGTCATGATTTTTCCAAGGCCTGAGGTGAGGCTGACTAGACAGTAGTTCCTTGGATCCTCCTTCTTACATTTCTTAAAGATGGGCACTATTTTTGCCCTTTTCCAATCATCCGGGACCTCTCTCAACCACTACAAGTTTTCAAAGATAATGGCCAGAGGCTCTGCAATCACAATGGCCTGGCCAACTCCCTCAGCACCTTTGGGTGCATCCCATCCAGCCTCATGGATTTGTATATGTTCAGATTTTCTAAATAGTCCCTAACCTGTTCTTTCACCACTGTTGGCTGTTCATGCCCTCCCCAAACTGTACTGCCAGGTGCAGTAGTATTTAGTAGCCGAACTTGCCAGTGAATTCTGAGGTAAAAAAAGATATTGAGTACTTTTCTGCATCATCTCTCACTAGGTTGCCTCCCCCATTTAGTAAGGGACCCACACTTACCCTGATCTTCTGCTTGTTGCTGGAGAAGAGTCTGATAAGGGCTGGAGACTTCTTACCCTTCCTCACTGTGATGGCAGCAGCGGTGGAACAGTGGGGAAAGCAAAAGCCCCATTTTGTGAGTACCTGCTTGCAGGATGCCCAGGACCCAGCTGGATATCTGGAGGTCCAGCATGACTGGCGGGAGACGATGGTGCAGCATGGAGCCTTCAGAGCCGCACCATGGCAAGAGTGCAGTCAGCAGCACCAGGATTGGGGAGGGGAGGAGAGGAGCTCTGCAGTCTGTGAGCTCAGAGCAGCACATGGCACTCCATTATGCAGCCTGGAGGAAGCAGTGGAGATATAAGTTCCCCAGAGGCACTATCGGAGCCAGGTAGCCAGTGGGAAAGCTCATCAGTGAACATACCTCATTTCATTTATTTTTCCCCTTGACGAGTAGGACTACCAGGTAAACCAATGGAATGGGCCTGAGAGATGTGCCTAATGAACTGTAGGGGAAATTAATTGGGTCAATTGATTTACCTGAGGAAATGCCAGAGAATTAATTGGCTTGATCAATTTATTTAAAGAAATGCCAAACAAATTTATTGGTTTGATCATTTAATCTAAGGGACTGTTGGGGAATTGATGGGCTCGATTGATTAATTTAAAGAACTATAGAAGAATTAATTAATGTAATTGGACTATGGTAAAGGGAACTGGACTGATTGTTTTATCCAATGAACTGCTGGGGGAAGCTGATAGGAACTGTTGATGTAGAATTACAGAGCCCTAGAAGCTAGTGGACTGACTTTGAGTGGGCTAACCTAAAGTCAGTTAGGACAAGTCTTAAATTGAAGGCTGATTTTAGTAGTTATTTTCCCTTTGATTTCTCTTATATGGAAATCAATTGAGTGCATGTGACATCCAGAGTGGCCAACAGTGTATTGGCTCTAGTGAGCATAGGACAAGGTAAGGGTGGGGTGTGAGGGCAGGAGGAGCCCCACAAAAAGCCCCAGAGGATTATCATCACTCTGCCTACAATCTACCTTCTGACAAATTTATTGACATCAAGGCATAACAGGCAAGAAGCAGGCACAGCAAGCTGGGTGACCATTAAATACTCTCAGCTTCCTCACAGCCCACTCCACCAAGACTCCAGGCTATCAGGGCCCACAGCCATAAATCATCGCCATCTGACACTGATTCATCCTTGCATGCCCAAGCAACACTCCTATACTCCTCCCTAGTCATCTGTCCAAGTTTCCACTTCTTATAAGCTTCCTTTTTGACTTTTAACTCAATGAAGAGTTCCTGGCTGAGACAAGCTGGTCTTCTGCCATACTTGCTAGTCTGCCTGTGCACTGGGATGGTTCATTCCTGTGCCTCCTGTAAGGTTTCTTTCAAATACAACCAGCTCTCCTGGACTCCTCTTCTTCAGACTGTCCTGCCCAGGGATCCTGCCCCTCAGTTCCCCGAGTGGGTCAATGTCTGCTTGTCTGAAGTGCCATGTCTTTACTTTGTTGCTCACCTTACTTCCTTTCCTCAGGATCCTGAATGCATTCATCTCATGGTCATTGCTGCCCATGTAGCCAACCACTTCCACATTCCCAGTCAAGTCTTCCCTGTTTGTGAGCAGCACGTCAAGAACAGCATGGCTCTTACTTCACCTCTGCAATACTTGCAGCAGGAGGTTGTACCCAACATTCTCCAAAAACTTCCTAGCTTACTTGTGCACCGGTGTATTACCCCTCCCCCCCCCCCCAAAAAAGATGTCAGGGTGATTGAAGTCCCCCATGAGAACCAAGACTTGTAATCAGGGAACTTCTACTACCTGTCTGAACAAAGTCTCATCCACTTCATCCTCCTGGTCTGGTCATCTATAGCAGACAACCAGAGTAATATGTCACCCTTGTTATTCTTTCCTCTGACCCGAATCCAGAGACCTTCAAAAGGCCTCTCTCCAGTTTCATACTAAAGTTCTGAGCAATCATACTGATCTTTTCCATAAGGTGCAGCTCCTCCTCCTCTTCTCTACTACTTGTCCTTCCTGAACAATTTACACCATCCATGACAGTACTCCAGTTATTCAAGATAACCCACCAAGTCTCTGTTATTCCAATCACATCATAATTCCATGGCAGTGTGAGGACTTCCAGTTCTTTCTGTTTGTTTCCCAGGCTCCATGCATTCACGTACAGACACCAGAGATAACTACCCAATTGCTCTACTTTCCAGGAAGACTGAAACAGCCTCCCTTTTTACCCCTTCCTGCTTGTGCTTCCTCCAGGTCACCTGCTTCCCTACTTACCTCAGGGTGTTGGTCTCTGTCACAACCCAAAGTTGTGATTTTCTTGTTTGTGTGTGCTTCAGCATCGCTAAATTGTGTTCCCGCTAAATTGCAGCTCTTTTGCACGGTGGAGTGTTCTGTTGCAATTAAGAACCCGCGTGCAGGAGTTTTTCCCGCCAGTTTTGTAGCCTTCTTTGCATCGTGCATTTCTTTTGCATTATAGTGATGCACGGTAAAAAGAAGTTCCCGCCATTTGTATTAAGATTTCCGCCACATTATTGGCCGATCTTAATATAGGCACACGTGGCAGCTAGCTATTGGCTTGCTAGC
>NW_005841970.1:57885-89041 GCF_000455745.1 Alligator sinensis
GCTGGCCCCCAAGATTGGGAGCCGGCCCGCACAGTCTCCATGCCCCAGAGAACCTAGTTTAAAGCCCTCCTCACCTGGTTAGTGAGCCTGTCTATAAAGATGCTCTTTCCTTTCTTCATCATGTGGATTCCATCTCTTCCTAGTGATCCTTCTTCTTGGAACAACATCCCATGATTGAAGAAGCCAAAACCATGCTTGCAACACCACCCGTGCAGCCATGCATTGATACAGTCTATGTGCTCAGTGAGAGCAGCGTTTGGCAGAAAGGTGGGGGGGGGGGGGGGGGGGAGGGGGGGGGGGGGGGGTAGGGACTGCAGTGGAAGAAGTCATGGATACAGAAGGAAAGGGGGGTACATGATGCCCCCAGATTTATTTTCCATGCTGTAGCAGTGGGAGGGGGCAAATTCAAGACAAACCTTCAATAATTAGATTCTATACCTAGAAAACTATAACAAATTTATAAAGTTTCCATTGTAGAATCTAATTATTGTGGGGTCATCTTATATTGAGGGTTGTCTTATGTTCAAGTAAATATGGTACTTGATGTAACCACATATACTGCCACTCCAATTGTTTTTGGAAGGTCAAATTCATCACATAACTCAGAAAAGGGTTAATACAAATTCCTACTAGAAGCTGATCATCATGCATAATGCCCTTATCTCTCCACTTTCTCCACATTAATGTGAGACCCATACCTTAAAAAGGGATTGCCCCAAATACAGGCCTTCCAATATAATGAAAAATTCTTCCATTGTCTGTATCTTTTCTTTTTGCAGTTGAGGCATCCTAGAAGCTCCTTGTGCAGCCACATTAGTTTCTTACCATTCTTCTTGTGCTTTCATCATGTTGAAACAGGCTATTGTTGAGCTTTCACTGCTATGCCTGTTTTAGGCTTCTAGCCCTTCTGGACAGCTTTATCATTCAGTCTGTCTTGTGTTGGTACCATGCCTACTCCTTGAATCAGATGAAATCTATCTTTTTTAAATCTAGCATCCTAGCTCTGCTGAGTTCATGCTTTATCTGTTGTAGGACCTGGAATTCTATCATAACATAATCACTTCCTCCCAAGTTTCCCCGACACCTTCATGTCCTCCACCAATTCTTCCCTGTTGGTCAGGTCAAGATCCAAGATAGATGATCCCTTAGTTGTATCCTCAGCCTTCAGGAAAAGAAAGTTGCCATCCACACAAGTTACTAACTGGCTCTACATTTTATATTTGGCTATATTTTTCATCCAGTAGATTTTTTTTTTTTTTTTTAAATTGAAGCCTCTCATCAGTAACATCTCATAGTTTCTAGATAATTTTGTCACTTCCTTGAAAAATGTCTCACTCCCCTCTTCTTCTTGACTTGGTAGCCTATAATAAATCCCCACCACTATATTTGTGCTGTGTATTTCACCTTTTATCTTCATGCAAATGCATTCTGATCTGCCATCTTATTCCTCTTGAACCAGGGAATATGTATTTTTGACCTACAAGGCAACATCACCACTTTTTTCCCCAACCCTATTCATCCAAAACATCACTGAACCCTTTAAGAGTGCATATGGGACTCTTTCTGCAACTAGTTGCAGAACTGGGACTTTGTTGCTTTATATGGAAATGCAAAACTCTTTATATGGTATTCTTTATTTTATAAAAATGCTTTATATGGTATTCTTATATGTCTTCTTTTAGGTCTGGTCCAATACTACGTTCTGGACATTTGCTGTTAATCAAACTGAACTGTGCGATATTTTTATTTGAGCACTAATGATTATTATTGTGTTATATGGGACATAGAAGAAAAGGTAGTGCCTACTTCTGTAATTTATATTGCATGTTAGAGAGACTGTAAGATTCAGGCACTTTGTATACCATATGATCCAGAAAAAGTCCCGAATAATAACTTAAGAAATAGTTAAAATATGTAAGAGAATGCCTACATATTTAAATAGTTAAAATATGGAAAAGGATGCCTACATTCACAGTCCCTTCAATATTTATAGAAGGATTTTAAAATGTTTCATAAAATTTAAAACATTCTATTAAATAGTATGTATTTAGGCCTGAAAGTTGCAGTAGAAAACTGTCTAGGAGCCACCTCAAACAACTGTAGAGGATCTAAAATATTTGAAGAATGTTTTGATTTAGAAATTATATCATATTCTAGTGATCCCTCTTGTCTGGAGTCAGGAGGATGTCACTAATAACCAAAATACATACATAATTCCATTGTGGATTATATTAATAAAAACACAGTTGGACCCAAAACTATCCACAATGGAAATTGTTAATGGCTATGTTAAATTACAAAGTCACCCAAAAATGGCATGTCTAATCTAATTTATTTCAGTTGAGAAGGTGCACTAACTTAGATTGAGATCAAGTTAACCTGATCTATGAAGAAATTAACCCATTCTCAGCACAAGGACTCTTTAAAGGATAACAATCTTCCAGTGAGGCAGGAGTGAAAATGGAAGAAACTGGTGACACTTTGTAAGTTAGAGAAATTACTGATAAGTTAGAGAGGGAGTCCTATAAACCCCTGGTTAAGAGAACTGACCTTTGTAATCACAGCTTTTGTTATACGTGTCTGTTCCTTTTCCTTGAAAATATAGCTACGTGAAGCTTGAGGATTCAGGAATGAAGAAGAGCCTGGATCCAAGTCTTTCAAGACACCACATCCCCACCCTGGGTATGTATCTTTTTCTTAACCAGTCCATCGCATTCGTACCCTTACCTCATTCTCTGATACTTTAATAGTGCCTTCATTCCCATAGTTTATCTGTAGCAAATTAAAGAGTGTTTTTGATGTTTCAGGTATTGTCTGGTAGTTGTGCATGGGGGTTGTTCCTGAAGTTTTTAAGAACATTTTAGACAAATACTTAGCTAGGATGGTTTAGTCAGAGATGATCCTGCCTTGAGCAGGCTTTTGGATTAGATTGCTTCCTGGGGTCCCTTCCAGCACTACTTTTCTATGTGTCTATGACTTACAAGGGGAGAGGGGCTACTAGCTTTCAAGGGAGAATCATCTCTACAAAAACTAAAAGGGATATAGTCTCATTCAGTCACCAGAGAGAGCCTATTTCTTAGTAAGGCACAGCTAGAGACTGCCGATAAACATGCTTATCTTCTCTGCTACTACTGAAGACTACAGATCAACTGGTTGCTTTGCTTCTGTTGTAATAAGCAATAGCCAGTTAGGGTAACCATATAGAGGAGCCTCCATGGGCTGCGGAGGAGGGGAAAGCAATGAGATTCTGACTCCGATGTATATACTAGTATTGATGATTTTGAGGTTGAGAGCATTGTCAGTATTCTACCAAAGAAATGTTTCCCATTTCTAAGGGTGCAATATTTTCTGAGAGAGTTCTCAATAATATTTTGGTAGAAAATCAATTGATAGATCTACCAAATTAACACTTCATTTTTTTCCCCCTTCTTTACTTTTTCAGACTATTTGGATGTAATAAGTATTCAGGGGTTTTTTTTCTATTTAATTATTTAAAACATTCTTTAAATCTTCCAAACCATACAATACAGGTTAAGCTATAATGTTAACTTTTGTTTCCCAAAAAACTTCAGGTTATCCTTGATTTGCCAAGAACGTTATTCCTATTATACAATAAAAAAAAAAAATTACATATCCCCTTGGAATGGTCAATGGTATTATACTCTTCGTTTTCTTATCCATCTGTTCTACATTGGCATATCATAGAATGCCTCATGCTCATTAGAGCTGTGCGAAATTTCACCAGGTGTTTCATTTCAAAGCTATTTTGATGCATTTTGAGCTCTAAACAGTGAAATCGAAATGAAACAAAAGACTTTGAATCAGCTTCAAAACAAAATGAGGGAACTCGAAACATTTCAAAGGTTTCAAAATGTTTCAAGTTTTGAAAATAAGCCTACTTGGCTTTAGCACTGGTCCCAAGCACCAGCAGCAGCCTCATCTCATTTGGTGCACAGATCCGGGGGCCCACACCCCTGGAAGGCCTGTGGGGCTATGCTGGACTCCTCCCAGGGGTGCAAGCCCCCAGATCTATGCGTCAGATGAGACAAAGCTGCTACTGCCACCTGGGACCAGCGGCAGCAACCATCTTCCCCAGCACTGGGTGCAGGCTGCGCCCAATGCTGGTCCCAGGTGGCAGAGGCAGCATCTCATCCAGCACACAGATGAGATCTGTCTCATCTCATCTCTCATCCAGCACACAGATCTGGGGGTTTGCACCCCTGGGCAGAGTCCAGCACAGCCCAGCAGCCCTCCCAGGGGTGCAAACCCCCGGATCTGTGCCCTGGATGAGAGGAGGCTGCCTTGGCCACCTGGGACCATAGCTGGGCACAGGCTACATCCAGCACCAGAGAAGACTGTGGGCCAGAGAAGATTGCTGCTGCTGCCTGTCCCAGGCAGACAAGAGGAGGCTGCTGCTGCCAGCAAGTGTCAGGAATTGTGTTTTGAAGAGTTTGAGGGGCAGTTTCACAGAAACATCTATACCTATCTCCTTGAAACTTGGCAGGTTTTGTGCTCTCAGAAGGGACTACCATCCCTGCAATTTTCATCCAAATCAGGCAAGAAATTACAACACTTTAGGCATTTTCATGAACAGCAAAACAGTTTCAACAAAACGAAATGGGACAGTGCTTCGAAATGAAATGAAACAATGAAACGAAACACTGTCCCTTCAAAATGGTGAAATGGACCTCGAAATGAAACAATGGTGTTTTGCACAGCCCCAATGCTCATTAGAATATCTACCTTTACAACACCCTTGTGATACAGTAACATATCCTTAGATTCACTGAGGATCTGAGAGGTTAATTTGCCAAAGGTTGGAAAGAATTTGGGAACAAAACCTGAATTTGGGATTTCTGAATCACAGGCCAGAACCTCAACCACAAGACTACCTGCTGTTTGCTACTGTTACTTTGCATGGCACTCTTAAGTGAATAATTTTTGGACACAGCATGAACAAGTTAAAATACTTTAGAAGGAATGGCTTATATGGGAGCAAGAAAAAAGATGATGGCACACAGATTATGTCAAAAAGGATTTGGGTGTCCCTAGTTACAGAATGTCATTTATTTTGGGGGGCCGCATAGAATCATAAGATCATAGGAAAGTAGGGTTGGAAGGGATCTCAGGAAGCCATCTAGTGAAGCTCCCCCACCCAAGGGAAGATCATGCATAGTTAAATCATCCTAATCTAACCTGCTTTTAAAAATTTTTAAGGATGGAGATTCCACAACCTCTCTAGGCTGTGTAGTTGACATCTTGTTACTATGCTCTGACATATTTTAATATACATATATTTATTAAAATTTATGGGAAAAGAGTTGTAAAAACAATTTATTTTATGCAATATTAATGATAAAGAAAATAGGTTCCTTTTCCATTAACATGCAGAATAGAACCAAGTTTAGGATACCCTTGAATTCACTAAGATTATTATGGCTTTTCTGACCTGGGTTTACTTTTTGTTCTTTTCTAAAAAGTTGGATAAAGATCATAGAATACCATTCAATAGTATTAAGAGATTTAAACTTTTTAAAAATACAGATCATATCATTTGCTCGCTTAATGCTTATTGGAAAAAAACTGCTCTAATACTACGATACTTGCAAGCCTTGAGTGAATTGCAAGTCCCAATACACAAGCGCCTACTCTAATTAAGAAAAGGTCACTGTATGTCCGCCTCATAGTGACTGACAGAGCAATACACCCTGGAGTTCATAATGATCTTTGTTCAAGGAAATTACATTCTTCATTACAATTTGCATAAATTAACTAACTGACTGTAAGATTTTTCTACAGTAATTTATATATAAACTAGCAATGTAATTTGATTTTAATATCTAACCAAATTATGGAAGAAGAGATAGAGAGTATGCAAATAAAAAGACAGATACCAGTGCTCAGTTGTGTATCCAGAAATATGGAGTACACATTTTGAATTACATATTTAAGTTACATTCCCAAATAAGAAGTTCAATCAGATGAGAATTTGCTACAAAAAAGTCAAAAAGTTAACCGACTCAAGATTCACCTAAAGGGCAACCATCTGAAACTTTTTTATATGGCCTCTTCCTTTGAACAGGAAACATTTTTACAGTTCAGTCTTTGAGTTCCTGTTACTAGTACCACCTGATGGTTCAGTGTGCGATTCCTAACCAGCACTTCCTTGAGACAATGAGCACTGTGTGAGCCATATAATAGCTTGGATTCCATTAATCATTTAATTTGCCCATATAAGGCTGAAGAAGGGAGAACAAGCAAGGGAGGCTCTGTTCTAACAGTCTGCTGAAGTAATTTCCCCCCCCCCAGCACTGTCAGCATGGATCCCTATTTGGGATTCTGGGTTCTGTCACTGCTGACAACCTTTGAAAGGGGGAATTAAGCGCAACTCAAGGAACTCATTTTAAAATCCAAGGGTGCAGACAAAAGTGACAGCTTTTGAGCCATCTGGCCCCTGAAAGTGCTCTACAGCCATGATTAACACACAGGCATGGCTGAAAAGCATTTTAAAAATAGCAAATCACACAAAAAATTGTTCTGGTTAAATCAGGTATTACATTAAGGCACTCAAAAGCAGAGCACCTTAGGGCTGTCAGGGGGAAGGAGAGGGAACTGCTGGCTGCTGAATGGCCAGAGCTGGGGGAGAAGATGAGGGGGAATTGAACCCTCTTACCTCACAGCCCCCCCCAGCTACCTCATCTGAGGTACAAGGGGAAGCTGGGTCAGACACCCAAGGTGAGGGGTATTCTCCCCTTCCCTCTCAGCTCTGGCCAGTCAGCAGCTGGGAGCAGCCAGCAAAGAGCACAGACATATGTGCTCACCTAACTTGAAGGTCTTCAAGAGGAGGCTAGATAGACACCTGGCTGGGGGCATATGACCTCAGATCTCTTTCCTGCCTGGGGCAGGGGGTCAGACATGATGATCCTTTGTGGTCCCTTGTGACTCTACAATCTATGGATCTATGAATCTATGAAAGGAGCTGTCAGTTGCTGAATGCTCAAAGCTGAAGGGGAGGGGCTAGGAATGGGGCCCCCTCAACTTGCAACCTCCCACCCTAGCTACCCTGGATGGAGTAATAGGAGGAGGTGGGTTGGGCTGGAGCATTCCTGTCTGCTGACCTGGGCTGGTGCAGGCTGCCTACACCCCCCCCACCCCTCCCCAACCCAACCGGTGAACATCTGTTGGGTCAAGGGGGCATTCTAACTCATGGCACTATGTAAGGTATCATGAGTTAAGCAGGACCCTAACATCTGTCTGTACTCCAAGTGAATAGTCATTTAACCTTTGAAAAAATATTTCCCCAAACAGCACTGATTTTGCCCCCAAAGCATTGATATTCACTTCTCAACAGGCAGCAGTTATAGGAACAAGTGGCCATCCCCAAATGCCTAGTTCTCTGGAGTTCCACATAGATCTATCATGTTCCCTTTCCCCTTCAATGGAGGAGCAGTGAAATGCTCCAGTTCCTGTTGCCAGCAATATGCTGTTAACATTTCACTGCATATTTAATTTTCCACAGATGCAGCCAATGTCATCCTGAGGATATCACCATGTTAAGGGATCTTGCATGGATGAAAAATAGTTATTTCAAACTAAATTCAAGCAAAAACAAAATTCTGCTGGACATACATGGGAAACATTATGAAGTACTAGCAGAGTTACGGTCCCCCCTATCCATTATACAACTTAATTACTATATTTTTTGGAGCACGTATTTCTTTATTTTTGGCTTGGATGGTGTATTTTGTAGTAATACCAGAACTCACTGAATGTGGAGAGCATTCTAACCCTGTGATCAAAATATATTTAAGGAATCCACAAAAGCAGTGATGATCCTTCAGTTCTTGAGGTGTTGTCCTCAAGTAGCTGTTTATAGTTTGGATGGGCTCTAGAGTTAGATGATAATGGTTTTTAATTAATATTACAACATCATAACCACCATTCCAGGCCAGACCAGAAGTCCTCATAACCCAGAAAAAAGGGGTCCCCCAAACCCATCTTTTCTTGACAGTGGCAAATAGGGCAAACTTTAGAGGAAGTATGTAAAAAATGTGGCCTAGCTGGAGTGATCCACCCCCTGTCATACCCTCCCATGTACCAGCAATTATAGCTTTAGCAATTTCCTGCCTGTTATATTTAACAGCTGCTGATGGATCTACCTTACACAAATTTATCTAATACCTTTTGGGACCCAATTCTACTATTGAACTTCCTGAGGTAATGAGGAAATTGTTAAATGTACTATGCAAGCAATAGCATGAAAATGCTGTCTTCAATTTGAAATGCTAGAGTTCCCAACAGGTCACTATATAACAGGCCGTAATGTTACTTGGATGCACTTACATAAGCTCTCCAAAGAAGGAAGGGTTTTGGAAAACTTCACTATATGCACCATTTCTGTTTTGTTTAGTGAAGGAACATTATATTGCTTGGCATGCATGACTAACATGATCAAAAATGCAAATAAAAGAATAGCAGACTCTATGGAGGCATCATAATATTTACCGTAAAACTAAAGGGCAGCTCAGCCAGCTTGAAAATCTCTAAACAGAATTTAAATATATAACAAGAAATATACCATTTTTAAAAGACATATAAACAGAGTAATACTTGCAAATAGCCTTGGATAAACAGATAATGCTGAGAATTTCAGTATCTTGGGTAAAGAGCAGAAAATACAACTTTACTGAACAGTGCAACAATCTGTGTACAAAGCCTCTTACAAGAAGCTAGGTACAGATTCATTTTGGCACATTGTGAGAAAAACAAAACAAGGTATAATCATGTAGAAAACATGAAATTATTATTACCAGTCAGAAAGAACAAGAGATTGATTTCCAAGGAAACAATTAAGATTGAGATATCAGTTGAACATATAATATCAGTTTCCAATCATGCTTGGAGTCTTGAATTAAATAGAAAACCAGTGTTAGAGATCTCCCACATAAAGTGCATTTAAAAGCACTAGCACTAAGAGAGGCAAGGCTTAAAGAAGCTATATAATGTGTGAAATGTTTTGTTTGATGTATTTATATATGACATTGTTTCCAGAAGATCCAAGTATTCCACATTATTGAAAATGAGTAATTAAAATATGCAATACATCTAGTATTACTTTACCTTCATTATTATTATTCTTCATATAGTGTTCATAATACTGAAGTACCACCTTATAATGGTTCGTTTGTAAGGTCACACCATCATTCAAACAAATATTAAAAGGCCTGACTAACTAGATCAATTATAATGAACTGCTAGAAAGAATAAATTCTATGGACAAGGATGGAATTGACAGGAAAAAAAAAAACATTCTTACGACAAAGCAAAAGTGAGTTCTTTCCACATTGTAGCCATTTGTTTGATAGTTTTATCACTTAAACTTGTGAAATATTAAACATGAAACAAGCAGAAATACATATAACTTATATTTAACATCAATCTGGCTGTAACAGGGTCCTTGACAGGAGCCCTGTTACTTGGGGAAAGTCTCCACAGCTGGCAGTCATGATGCCCAGGCAAGGGCAGGAGGAGATTCCCCACACCACTGGTAAGCCAATGGGACCCGGCTTTCGGGAATAAAGGAAGGAAGAGGCCCCGGGAAAAATGCCTTCGGGCACTTAGAGAGTGAAGAGGAGGATCATCCGGGACCTCAGAAAAAAGATGAGGAGAAGAGCCAGGTAGCCTCCAGATGCTCAGTATGGATGCATGAAACCCCAGCCGCTGCAGTGAGTCAAAGGAAAGGAGTTGCAGGTCCAGGCAGTGACACAGCATGGCATCCTGAAGCAGAGAAGAGCTCCCTAGTTGGGACCTGAGAGGGGAAGCGGAGGGCAATCTCGAAGGGAAAGAGACCATCCTGAAGTTTCAGCACCAGCTCCACCAGCTAAGGTACTCCCAGAGCTGAGCCAGCACAAACCACGGAGAGGCAGTAAGAGACGTGGCCAGCCTCCGCTGCTAAGGAGGCAATTAGTGGATATTAAGCCGAGTCACCAGCTGGAGTGACTCCCACTCAGGGGGACTGGGTCAGGACTCCCACTGGTCGAGACCCACGGAGGGGGCACAGCCAGAAATGCCCCTCACAGTAATCAGCAGGAGATAAAAGGCCTCATTTGCGTGGGCTGCTAATGAGGTAATTAGTACTGAGAGTCTCCCAGCTGGCACTTACCTTTAGGACAGCGAAGCTGGTGATCTTTCCTCAAGCATGAGGGTGACTCTGGGGAGTAGAAGGGGGATGAGCTGCCGCCTGTGGTCCGGGCTGCTGTAAAAGGAAGACAAGAGAATAAAGCACCTGGAATTACATGATGAGTCAAGCGTCATTACTTTGCGGGTACCTATTAACACTCCATCTCTTTCCTCCCTTAATAAGATCAAAGTTATGGCAGGCAAGAACCAGAGAAAGGGGCGGTACCCTGCAGATCTGATAACACTGGCATTATGAAAAAGGAAACAAATTGGCTACTACCAGTGTGTCATATGTGTGAATATCATGTATTAAAAAGGAAACACTGGCTTTTAAATATGATTTTCTAGTGTAATCTTAATCCAGTTTATTTGCCTTTATTCTCAGTGAGCTCTCTCTCATTAATCCAAAACGGTGAAATATAAAATTCTGACATTATAGAAATATTCATAAGAGAAGAACATGTGGTGCTGAGGAAATAAAACTACCTGTAGAGAAGTCTGGATGCCTTAGGGCCAAATACATACTCTTGGGCATTATAGGGCACTGAGGGATTTTTGTTTGTTGTTAGTTTGTTTTTTTAAAAGAAAAATGGTCAACACAACAACTTTAAAATTATAAAAAGCTCAGATGAAAATGGTATAACAGGGAAAAGAAGAAAGTTCAAAGGAAAAGCATGTCTCTCTAATCTACTAGAATTTTTTGAGAAGGTCAATGGAAGTAGCTAAAGACGAACCGGTTGATTCATTTTATTTAAAAACTTTCTAAAAGGCTTTGGTGCAGTCCCTCACAAAAGGCTAGAAAAAAAAAGTAATGAGTGGTGGGTTAAGATTTCCATCAAATTAGAAATTGAAAAATACACCCAGAAAAATCTATATGAATAAATGGTCAATATAGGAGAGGAGAGGAGCACTGGAAGAAAATTTAAAACAGTACTTTAAGGATCTGTATTAGGGCTAGTGTTCTCATTTTTTTTTAATTCCATGCAAGCAGGACCTAGCAAACGGATGAATCAACTTTTTCTCATTCCAGAAAATAAGTTATGCTAATCCATACTGTAGATGGAATAATATCTGAGTATGGTAGAATAAAATTACTTGGGATTCTCACTTTCATTCATAGATTTGAGTTTAGAAAATTTACCAGATAATGCCAACCAGGCTCAGGGAGCATCTTGACACCAACTGAAATAATCTGGTTCACTTAATTTATTATAGTAAACATAGCATATTACAATTCCCATGGTATTGTTATTAAATATTTAAAAGGAAAAAAAGCAGCTAAAAAGTTAGATAAAGCTGAACTTTTAATTAAATGCTACTTAAAACAATATTCTTAGAGATTAGTAACTCTAGGAAAGCAGAGGAAAGTAAAATTAGGAGCCAAGTTTCCACAAATAAACTTAACTCTTACCATCCTTTCCTAATCTACAAACAGTACTCTTTCATTAACCCATCATCTGTATTTTCAATATTGATCACATAATTTCATATCTTATACATTTCCTACTGGCCATGTCTACACAAGACGCTGACTGCACAATAGCCTGAAAGTACTGCGCAGTAGCGTTGTATGGCAGAAACCATGACATGACGCTACTGTGCACTAACCTTGGGCTATTGTGCAGTCAGCATCAAGAAAAAGCCATTCATCAATGCTATTAAGCAGTAATGCAGGTTACTGCACAGTCACTTAGTACTTGTTTATAACTCAGGTTTACTGCGCAGGCAGCATCTTATGTAGATGCAGCCACTGATTCTAAGATGTGCATTATTTCTACTTCAGATTAGATCCAACATCTAAATGTTCATAGCAAAACTCACCGTGTATCTCATATACACAAAAAGAGATAAATACTTCTTTATTCAAATATAAGTTTGGAAAACACAGTTTACTTCAACTAGTATCTATATGCTGCACTGGGCACCCAATATATCTGTTTCATCTAGTTGCCTTAGTGTTTGTAGCCCATCCCTCAGAAACAGATCTGAGATACATTTTATTCTCTACTCCATACCAAATTGTAAATTCTGTAATCTCTGCAAGATGCTGAGGCATGTGTGCACAATGTATTTCATATTCAGTGTAGTCAACATTACCAAAATGTTTTAAACAAAGGAAAGCTGGACTCAAAGCCAAGGTAATTTGCAAGGCCTTAGCAGCAAGTTTTCTAGTTTTTACAATGATGTATGTTAACTAAAATGTATGTTAGATTCTTAACTCTCCATGTCTAAATTTTTTTACCCCATTTCCAGGAAGACTAGATTTTATCCTTGTTGAAAAATAGTCCAAGCTAAGAAACAGAATAATAGAAAGTAAGTGTGGGAAGGGACCTCAGGAGGTCATCTAGTCCAACACCCTGCTCAAAGCAGGACCATCCCAACTATATCATCCCAAGGTAGGCTTTGTCTACCTAGGTCTTAAAAACCTCCAAGGATGGAGATTCCACAACCTCTCTGGACAACGTGTTCCAGTGCTTTACTACCTTCCTAGCAAGAAAGTTTTTTCCTAATATCCAACCCAAACTTCCCTTGCTGCAACTTGAGACCATTGTTCCGTCATCTGCCACCTCTGGGTGCACCTATACAAGATGCTTAACTGTGTTGTAATGTAGTTTACTGCACAGTAAGCATGTGCATCTACATGTGCACATGCTTACTACACAGTAAACCTCACTAATCGTGAGTAAATTTGTTACCTGCAAATGCAAAAGTAGCAAATTTACTTTCAATTAGTAATGGTGCAGTAGCACTTGTGTAGGTGCCCGACAGGGAGCAAATATGTTCTCCATCAGCCATTCTTTTGAGATAGCTCCCTGCCCCCAGGAGCTGCCTACTGCCAAGGCAGGCTCTGCCAATGGAGCCCAGGTGAGACTATGTTCCCTTGCCCCAGCAGCAGGGAGCTCCAAGGCCCCTGCTCAAGATAGCAATCAGGAAGTGGGGAGTTGGGAGATTCTTATCTCCCAGCACCAGCTCCACAACCGCACAGGTCCCTGCTGGCAGGGGTTGGGGAGCCTGTCCCCTGCCCAGTTCCATGAGGGCAGAGCTGGGCAGGAAACAGGTTGGGGAGCTTGTTCCCCACTTAGCTCCACACACATGAAGCTGAGCAGGGAACAAGCTCTTCAGCCTGTTTCCCACCCAGCTTTGTGCTCATGGACCTGGGTGGGGAACAAACTCCCCAGCCTCTGCCCCACATGCTAGGCGCGGGCTGGGAACTGTCCTGGTAAGGGGTAGGCCCCAACCCTGTTCCCTAATCCAATAAACAAGACATGGGGATTGGAAAGAGCTGCAGGGGTGGAATAGGTCCCAGCCCCCTACCCCGATCTGCTAGCTGCTGCACTGCTACATTGGGGCAGGGGGCTGGGATCTGCCCCTCCTCTGCACCTCTTTCCAAGTTCCCTGCCCCTGATCAGGGAGCCAGAGCCTACAGAGCCAACCCCCTGTCCCTCCCAACACACACACACAGAGCACCCCACGCCTTCACAAATAATCTCGCCAGACGCACATACCTATGAGTCATAGGTTACACAACCAGGCATGGGGATAAGATGGAGGCTTGATGTTACAAGATAGAAACTTGACGCGACTTAATGACTTATGCTAACTTACATATATAGGCCTTGTGGCAGGCCAGTAGGGGGCGCTTCTGCATTGAGCCACCCACCTCACTATGCCTGACCACCTTCTGGGCTCCGAATGCCTCCCTGTGGGTGCCTCACAACTGGCTGACCCCCTTCCTGGAGCACAACACTAGCCTGGGGGTTCCACTACCACCACCCAGGGCTGGGCTAGATTCTGGCTCTGTGCACCCTGGGAAACACAAGCCTAGTAGCACTCAAGGGTACTTGATTCACTTCAAGAACTTGTGCTTCTGACTGAGGGAAGCATCCCAAGTAGTGGTCTCCCTTAGTCAACCGAACCAAGGGTGCCCCAAGGCATAATCTAGACCCACTCCCAATAAGTCTCCCACACTAGGCACAAAGAAAAACTTTATCGGTTACAAGGGGTAGGATTGGAATAGGGTACAGGGTAGAGCAATATCAGAGAAATCCCATAGAGCAAACTCCCATGGCTGGGTAGCCTTTGATCACACATCTGAGTTACTGCAAGCTATATATCTAGTTAGAGCTCAGGTAGCTTACTCACAAGTATCATCCAGAGGCAGGTAGAGATTCCCTCTGGAGGCAGGCAGTTCCTTGATCGTGAGTTCTGAGAGAAAGCAAGTTTCAGATGGTTCAGCTCTTCTTTGTCTCTGAGTCTCCCTTATGGCTGCTGCCCCTTCCTCCTGGGCAGTCCTTAACTTATATAGCCCTTGTGACCTCATTTACCTGGAGGTAGCCTCCAGATGCTCAGTATGGATGCATGAAACCCCAGCCGCTGCAGTGAGTCAAAGGAAAGGAGTTGCAGGTCCAGGCAGTGACACAGCATGGCATCCTGAAGCAGAGAAGAGCTCCCTAGTTGGGACCTGAGAGGGGAAGCGGAGGGCAATCTCGAAGGGACCAGCTAAGGTACTCCCAGAGCTGAGCCAGCACAAACCACGGAGAGGCAGTAAGAGACGTGGCCAGCCTCCGCTGCTAAGGAGGCAATTAGTGGATATTAAGCCGAGTCACCAGCTGGAGTGACTCCCACTCAGGGGGACTGGGTCAGGACTCCCACTGGTCGAGACCCACGGAGGGGGCACAGCCAGAAATGCCCCTCACAGTAATCAGCAGGAGATAAAAGGCCTCATTTGCGTGGGCTGCTAATGAGGTAATTAGTACTGAGAGTCTCCCAGCTGGCACTTACCTTTAGGACAGCGAAGCTGGTGATCTTTCCTCAAGCATGAGGGTGACTCTGGGGAGTAGAAGGGGGATGAGCTGCCGCCTGTGGTCCGGGCTGCTGTAAAAGGAAGACAAGAGAATAAAGCACCTGGAATTACATGATGAGTCAAGCGTCATTACTTTGCGGGTACCTATTAACACTCCATCTCTTTCCTCCCTTAATAAGATCAAAGTTATGGCAGGCAAGAACCAGAGAAAGGGGCGGTACCCTGCAGATCTGATAACACTGGCATTATGAAAAAGGAAACAAATTGGCTACTACCAGTGTGTCATATGTGTGAATATCATGTATTAAAAAGGAAACACTGGCTTTTAAATATGATTTTCTAGTGTAATCTTAATCCAGTTTATTTGCCTTTATTCTCAGTGAGCTCTCTCTCATTAATCCAAAACGGTGAAATATAAAATTCTGACATTATAGAAATATTCATAAGAGAAGAACATGTGGTGCTGAGGAAATAAAACTACCTGTAGAGAAGTCTGGATGCCTTAGGGCCAAATACATACTCTTGGGCATTATAGGGCACTGAGGGATTTTTGTTTGTTGTTAGTTTGTTTTTTTAAAAGAAAAATGGTCAACACAACAACTTTAAAATTATAAAAAGCTCAGATGAAAATGGTATAACAGGGAAAAGAAGAAAGTTCAAAGGAAAAGCATGTCTCTCTAATCTACTAGAATTTTTTGAGAAGGTCAATGGAAGTAGCTAAAGACGAACCGGTTGATTCATTTTATTTAAAAACTTTCTAAAAGGCTTTGGTGCAGTCCCTCACAAAAGGCTAGAAAAAAAAAGTAATGAGTGGTGGGTTAAGATTTCCATCAAATTAGAAATTGAAAAATACACCCAGAAAAATCTATATGAATAAATGGTCAATATAGGAGAGGAGAGGAGCACTGGAAGAAAATTTAAAACAGTACTTTAAGGATCTGTATTAGGGCTAGTGTTCTCATTTTTTTTTAATTCCATGCAAGCAGGACCTAGCAAACGGATGAATCAACTTTTTCTCATTCCAGAAAATAAGTTATGCTAATCCATACTGTAGATGGAATAATATCTGAGTATGGTAGAATAAAATTACTTGGGATTCTCACTTTCATTCATAGATTTGAGTTTAGAAAATTTACCAGATAATGCCAACCAGGCTCAGGGAGCATCTTGACACCAACTGAAATAATCTGGTTCACTTAATTTATTATAGTAAACATAGCATATTACAATTCCCATGGTATTGTTATTAAATATTTAAAAGGAAAAAAAGCAGCTAAAAAGTTAGATAAAGCTGAACTTTTAATTAAATGCTACTTAAAACAATATTCTTAGAGATTAGTAACTCTAGGAAAGCAGAGGAAAGTAAAATTAGGAGCCAAGTTTCCACAAATAAACTTAACTCTTACCATCCTTTCCTAATCTACAAACAGTACTCTTTCATTAACCCATCATCTGTATTTTCAATATTGATCACATAATTTCATATCTTATACATTTCCTACTGGCCATGTCTACACAAGACGCTGACTGCACAATAGCCTGAAAGTACTGCGCAGTAGCGTTGTATGGCAGAAACCATGACATGACGCTACTGTGCACTAACCTTGGGCTATTGTGCAGTCAGCATCAAGAAAAAGCCATTCATCAATGCTATTAAGCAGTAATGCAGGTTACTGCACAGTCACTTAGTACTTGTTTATAACTCAGGTTTACTGCGCAGGCAGCATCTTATGTAGATGCAGCCACTGATTCTAAGATGTGCATTATTTCTACTTCAGATTAGATCCAACATCTAAATGTTCATAGCAAAACTCACCGTGTATCTCATATACACAAAAAGAGATAAATACTTCTTTATTCAAATATAAGTTTGGAAAACACAGTTTACTTCAACTAGTATCTATATGCTGCACTGGGCACCCAATATATCTGTTTCATCTAGTTGCCTTAGTGTTTGTAGCCCATCCCTCAGAAACAGATCTGAGATACATTTTATTCTCTACTCCATACCAAATTGTAAATTCTGTAATCTCTGCAAGATGCTGAGGCATGTGTGCACAATGTATTTCATATTCAGTGTAGTCAACATTACCAAAATGTTTTAAACAAAGGAAAGCTGGACTCAAAGCCAAGGTAATTTGCAAGGCCTTAGCAGCAAGTTTTCTAGTTTTTACAATGATGTATGTTAACTAAAATGTATGTTAGATTCTTAACTCTCCATGTCTAAATTTTTTTACCCCATTTCCAGGAAGACTAGATTTTATCCTTGTTGAAAAATAGTCCAAGCTAAGAAACAGAATAATAGAAAGTAAGTGTGGGAAGGGACCTCAGGAGGTCATCTAGTCCAACACCCTGCTCAAAGCAGGACCATCCCAACTATATCATCCCAAGGTAGGCTTTGTCTACCTAGGTCTTAAAAACCTCCAAGGATGGAGATTCCACAACCTCTCTGGACAACGTGTTCCAGTGCTTTACTACCTTCCTAGCAAGAAAGTTTTTTCCTAATATCCAACCCAAACTTCCCTTGCTGCAACTTGAGACCATTGTTCCGTCATCTGCCACCTCTGGGTGCACCTATACAAGATGCTTAACTGTGTTGTAATGTAGTTTACTGCACAGTAAGCATGTGCATCTACATGTGCACATGCTTACTACACAGTAAACCTCACTAATCGTGAGTAAATTTGTTACCTGCAAATGCAAAAGTAGCAAATTTACTTTCAATTAGTAATGGTGCAGTAGCACTTGTGTAGGTGCCCGACAGGGAGCAAATATGTTCTCCATCAGCCATTCTTTTGAGATAGCTCCCTGCCCCCAGGAGCTGCCTACTGCCAAGGCAGGCTCTGCCAATGGAGCCCAGGTGAGACTATGTTCCCTTGCCCCAGCAGCAGGGAGCTCCAAGGCCCCTGCTCAAGATAGCAATCAGGAAGTGGGGAGTTGGGAGATTCTTATCTCCCAGCACCAGCTCCACAACCGCACAGGTCCCTGCTGGCAGGGGTTGGGGAGCCTGTCCCCTGCCCAGTTCCATGAGGGCAGAGCTGGGCAGGAAACAGGTTGGGGAGCTTGTTCCCCACTTAGCTCCACACACATGAAGCTGAGCAGGGAACAAGCTCTTCAGCCTGTTTCCCACCCAGCTTTGTGCTCATGGACCTGGGTGGGGAACAAACTCCCCAGCCTCTGCCCCACATGCTAGGCGCGGGCTGGGAACTGTCCTGGTAAGGGGTAGGCCCCAACCCTGTTCCCTAATCCAATAAACAAGACATGGGGATTGGAAAGAGCTGCAGGGGTGGAATAGGTCCCAGCCCCCTACCCCGATCTGCTAGCTGCTGCACTGCTACATTGGGGCAGGGGGCTGGGATCTGCCCCTCCTCTGCACCTCTTTCCAAGTTCCCTGCCCCTGATCAGGGAGCCAGAGCCTACAGAGCCAACCCCCTGTCCCTCCCAACACACACACACAGAGCACCCCACGCCTTCACAAATAATCTCGCCAGACGCACATACCTATGAGTCATAGGTTACACAACCAGGCATGGGGATAAGATGGAGGCTTGATGTTACAAGATAGAAACTTGACGCGACTTAATGACTTATGCTAACTTACATATATAGGCCTTGTGGCAGGCCAGTAGGGGGCGCTTCTGCATTGAGCCACCCACCTCACTATGCCTGACCACCTTCTGGGCTCCGAATGCCTCCCTGTGGGTGCCTCACAACTGGCTGACCCCCTTCCTGGAGCACAACACTAGCCTGGGGGTTCCACTACCACCACCCAGGGCTGGGCTAGATTCTGGCTCTGTGCACCCTGGGAAACACAAGCCTAGTAGCACTCAAGGGTACTTGATTCACTTCAAGAACTTGTGCTTCTGACTGAGGGAAGCATCCCAAGTAGTGGTCTCCCTTAGTCAACCGAACCAAGGGTGCCCCAAGGCATAATCTAGACCCACTCCCAATAAGTCTCCCACACTAGGCACAAAGAAAAACTTTATCGGTTACAAGGGGTAGGATTGGAATAGGGTACAGGGTAGAGCAATATCAGAGAAATCCCATAGAGCAAACTCCCATGGCTGGGTAGCCTTTGATCACACATCTGAGTTACTGCAAGCTATATATCTAGTTAGAGCTCAGGTAGCTTACTCACAAGTATCATCCAGAGGCAGGTAGAGATTCCCTCTGGAGGCAGGCAGTTCCTTGATCGTGAGTTCTGAGAGAAAGCAAGTTTCAGATGGTTCAGCTCTTCTTTGTCTCTGAGTCTCCCTTATGGCTGCTGCCCCTTCCTCCTGGGCAGTCCTTAACTTATATAGCCCTTGTGACCTCATTTACCTGGCCCAATGGAGGCCAGCACCTGTTGGCTGTCAGCCAACTAATTTGAAATGCATCACTAGTTGCTGGGCAGACTGGCAGATCCTAGCTCCCCAGGGAGCAAGCCCCTCACCCAGGTATGTGATGCCAGTCACGTAGGCAGAGGGAGCAGGTTTCCCCCCTCCCTCAGGAATGTATCCAGCTCAGGTTACCTAAAGAGATAGGGTAAGGTGTGTATCTTCTGCTGGTCCCATCCTAACCAAATTGTTACAGAGCAGAGTTTTTGGGGAGAAACAGAGGTGGCCTTCTGCCACAGGCCTAAAACAGTAATCACACAATATAAAAGCAGTAAAAAAAAATTAATACAAACATAATAATGATCACTTATAAAACAGCAGATATCTATATCAAAATAGCAGGGCACGTATTTGCAAAGAGGGGAGAGAAAAATAAAACTTACTACCTAAAATAAAATGTTAAAGCTTATCCTACTACTTAACTTGCTTATACTTATCTATAGGGAATAGAGGGGGAGAGAAAAAGTCAGAAATGGTTGGGGAAGGGGAGAGAATGCGTTTTAAAATAAATTAAAGAAAAGAAAAACTGCAGGGTTTGCTACACCAGAAGCCAATATACAAGAATGCCAGCCAATGAAAATGCCACAAGACAATGGGTGAGAAGCAGGTAGGGGTGAGTATGGTCAGGATTGAGGAGAAATATTAGGGCTGGGGAGGGGGCTGTGGCTTGGGAATGAGGGGCAGGCACACAGACAGAGACATACAGACACACACACAAATAGAGACAGGTTGGGTTGCAGGTTGTGTGACAGTCACAGGTAGCAAAGAGCCTGGCCCAGAGACCACCCAGCCCTGGGCAGCTTTATTTATTATTGCACCATTTAAACATTTAACAGGTCTATTTACTAATGCTTTTTGATACATTCATGTTTATAATGGGGTGTAGTGGGCTTCCAATTTTCAGTTTGCCCAGGGCCCCAGTGAATCTTAACCTGCCTCTGATGTCCAAGAGACCACTGTCTCCTGGCCCAGTACACCCTGCCAGCTCATGAACCAACACCCAGGGGAGCCTAGATCTGCCCCTGGTGGTGGCAGGGGCCCATTGTAGGGCTCCAAGAAGCAGGCGCAGTTTGCTGCCCTTGAGTGTTTATACACATACTGTTTTTCCAGCCAGAAATCTGCCAGAAATCTGCCGCTTCAGAGCAGACTGAGGTGAACTGCACTGTGCTGCGTGAAGTTGTATAAGTGGTGAAATGTGTGTCAATGCACACAAAATGGCGGTGGTGCACTTTTGATGGACTAAAGCACCTCTGGGGTGTTTTAGTTCAAAAGTGTGCTGCTGCCATTTTCTCAGCGCTGATGTACATTTTGCCTCTTATACAACTGCATGCATTGCAGCGCCAGCCGCCTTTCAAAGCACCCGGTGCTGCAACACATGTGTGTGTAAAAATGCCCAATAGCAGCAAATCTGCTCCTGCATCCCTACATGTGTAGATGCCTGCCCAGGAGCATTTACTTACAAGTCACAAGTAGTTTACTCTCAAGTAAACTGGTCCTGGATCAAATGCATGTGTAGATGTTCACACTGAGAACAGTCCAGCTCAGGGGTGGGCAAAATGCGGCCTGTGGGCTGGATGTGGCCCCCCAGGCCATTCTATCCAGCCCACGGGGGCCCCTAAAAAATTTAGAAAATTAATATTTATCTGTCCCGGCTGCCTGTCATGCAGCCCTTGATGGCTTGCTAAAACTCAGTAAGCGGCCCTCCACCTGAAATAACTGCCCGCTCCTGGTGTAGCTACATCCTCTTTGGAACCACCCTTCAGGTAGTTAAAGGCTGCTATTGAATCCCTCCTGCCCTGTCCCCAGTCTTCTCTTCTCCAGACTAAATAAGCCCAGTTCCCTCAGACTCTCCTCATAAGTCATGTGCCCCAGTCCCCTAGCCATTTTTATTGCCCTCCGTTAGACTCTCTTCAATGTCCCCACATCCTTTCTGTAGTGGGAGGGGGGGCCCAAACTGAACATACTACTCCAGATGTGGCCTTACTAGTGCTGAATAGAAAGGAATAATCACTTCCCTTGATCTGCTAGCAATGCAGCCCAGTATGCCATTAGCCTTCTTAGCAACAAGGCTACATTGTTGGCTCATATTTAGCTTATTGTCCACCGTAAACCCCAAGTCCCTTTCTGCAGAGCTGCTGCCTAGTCAGTCAGTCCCCAATCTGTACCTGTGCATGCGACTGTTCTGTCCTAAGTGCAGGACTTTTCACTTGTCCTTATTGAACCTCATGAGATTTCTTTTGATCCAATCCTCCAACTTGTCTACATCTTTCTGAATCCTGAAGCCCTACCCTCCAGCATATCTAGTACTTCTCCCAGCTTGGCGTCATCTGCAAACTTGCTAAGGATGCACTCCATCTCATTTTTCACATTGTTGATAAAGATATTGAACAAAAATTGTCCCAGGATCAACCCGTGGGGCACTCCACTGGATACCTGATGATCTAGCCAGTTTTCTATCCACCTTATATTCCATTCATCCAACCCATACTTTCTTAGCTTGCTTGGAAAGTTGTGGGAGACCATAATAAAAGCCTTGCTAAAATCAAAGTATATCATGTCCACTGCTCTCCCTGCATCCACTGACCCGGTCATCTCATCCATAGAAGGCAATCAGGTTGATCAGACAACTTGCCCTTGGTGAATCCATGCTGACTCTTCCTAATTATTTTCTCCTCCGGGTGCTTAGAAACAAATTCATTGAGGACATGCTCCATGATTTTTCCAGGGACTGAGGTAAGGCTGACCAGTCTGTAGTTCCCTGGATCCTCCTTTCTTCCCTTTTAAAGATGGGCGCTATATTTACCCTTTTCCAATCATATGGAACCTGTCCCGACTGCCAGGAGTTTTCAAAGATATAGGCAAGTGGTTCTGTAATCACAATGGCCAACTCCCTCAGCACCTTCGGGTATATCCCATCCAGCCCCATGGACTTGTACACATCCAGATGTTCTAAATAATCCCTAACCCATTCTTTTGTCACTGTTGGCTGCTCACCTCCTCCCAAAACCATGCTGCCTGGTGCGGTCTGGGAGCTGACTTTGCCTGTGAAGCCCGAGGTAAAAAAGTACTTCAGCTTTTTCTACATCTTCTGTCACTAGGTTGCCTTTTCCCTTCAGTAAAGGTCCCACATGTTCCCTGATCTTCCTCTTGTTGCTGACATACTTGCAGAAACCCTTCCTGTTACCTTTCATGTGCTCTGCTAGCTGCAACTCCAACTGCGTTTTGGCCTTCCTGATTTCAACCCTGCATGCCCGAGCAATACTTTTATTCTCCTCCTTAGTTGTTTGTCTCCCTTTCCACTACTACTATTTGTTGCTTTTAATAAAAGATAAAATGTTAAAACTTGAAAAGAGTTAAGAGTTTAGTTTGAAAAGGGAAAGGACGTGCAAAGTGTTTTAATGCAGACTCTTTCCTGTTTGTTTGCATTTATCTAATTTGGAGAGAAGCCTTTGACAATCTCCTTACCCTAAATTAATCTTATTTGGATGTAGAATGCTAAATACGGTTGTGTTCTTTAGATCTATTTTTTAATTACCTAGGTTTATATTATTGTGTCTCAAGAGGTAATATTAAAGTCTCATTAAAGTGGGATTAAGTGGAAAAATCAAACGAGCGATAGGTGTAATTGCTCTGCTTCGACATGCAGTATGTAAGATGGATCTGACCCCAACACTAGTTATATGGACAAAAATCATTTTGAATGTGGAACCTGAGGTGGAAAAAACATGGTCTGTCTCCAAAGACAAGGAAAGTTTACTGTAACATTGTTTGCATTCTCTTCATTTAGGATTCTTGTAGCTTTAACTCATGATTTCAACAGAATTGGATGGCCCTTCATGGCAGCACAGATATTAAGAGCTAAGAAGTACTGCTGGCTGACTGTCTTGTAATTTATAGCACCATGCCCCCTGGGAACTTCTTGGAATCAGCATGAGCTGTGCTGGATGTTGTCCAGGGGCTAGAAGGAATTAGTTTAATACAGTGACTGCTAGGTTGAAAATGTTCCTATTTAGGATTTTGTTAACAACCTGAGGATTGCTGCTGATGCATGGTAATTGATACCTTTGTAGTGAATGCAGGATAGCTTATGCTGTGGACAGTCGTTCTCCATGCCCTGGATGTGCTCTAAAAATCTAGATCAGAGTGGGTAACGTCCACCCTGAAGGCCAGATTGGGCCCACAGAAGACTCCATTTCCAAGCAGCCCTGCCTGCATCACTGCAGCCAGTTTCCATGGAGATCCCAGGAGTGCCAGAGCCATGACATTGCAGGGCTAGGGTTTCCATCGAGACCAGCCCCAGCAGTGCTGGCAGGGTGTGCAGCTGGGTGGGGAGCTGGTCTGGGGCTGGATCTTGTGGTGGTGATGGTGTTGGCAAACATATTTTTTATAGTATCCTCAGGTGTTCTATATCATTCCTGTAATGGGGCTCCTACCCCATTACTGGGGTGGGGTGGGGGGGAGGAGAAAGCAAAACCTAGGGTCTGCCAGCCAGACAAACCCAGGCACAGACTAAGGGAGGAAAAGATTTGATCAAACACTCACCCCAGAGCCAGCAGCAACAGCAACAACAGAAGCTGGGGGCTTACACAGAAACCCTGCAGGCTGAAAAGCAAGAGGCCACCCTGAGGCTGCCTGTAACAAGCCAAATCAGGAATCACCTGTGACTGTTTTAAAAAGCAGGGGCACCTACACACATGATGGAGCTCTGCTCTGACACATGCTAATTAGCACATGGCATAATAGACTTGATTAATCGAATCTGCTGCAAGTCCGCTGCAATGTGTTAATTAGCACACTCCAACAGCCTATGTGTCACGTGTATTCAGTGTTGCCACATTTCAAATGGCAGCGGGAGCGCTTTAACTAAAGCTCCTGGAATGAGCAGGAACAAGCTAGAGCTGAGCAGCCACCTGGGGGTGTTGCGGCCATCCCTGAAACAAGCACCTTGGTACAATTCCTTAAATGTGAACAAGTCAAAATAATATCTGGGTTTTCAATAGAGTGTGAGACATTTGATATTCTTGTTAAAAAGTAGGTTTTCTGTTGTTGGCATAGGCTGACACTTGAATTACACACAGTAAGGGGATATAAGATCTTTCAGTTCTGGCATGAATCATTCCTACTTACAAATGAGCATTTACTGTGTCATTCAGACAGGTGGATACAGAGAAAGGGTAAGTAAAACTTTAGATATACTCCCTTTCTGGCAGTGCAGCATATATCTTGACTTACATTTGAAATGGCCAGCAACAAATGACTCCTCTGACCTGAGAAGAGAAAGTAGAGAGGCAGTTTGCCTGAGAGGAGTAAATATCTTGAATCATATTGCCTAGTTTTGAGTTGGTACAGTTTACTCCGGCCATCACTTGGGACTGTGCTAATAGGCATGCCCTAGCTCACAGATATTCCTATGCGAGTCTTGCATATGCTATACATTTCAGTTGTGCTATACACACACACACACGTGTGTACACACACACACACACACACACACACGCACACACACACACACACACACCCATTGTTGCATACCATTCAGAGTCTAAAGGGCTGATATTACAAGGGAGAGGATTCTACTGAAACTTAATGTAGAATTTATATTCAATGTAATCCAATTTGTTTTTGATGGGGGGTACTGGAGATGATTAAAGTGAATTTAGTGTTTGCCAGATGTTTCTCTGACAGTCCTGGATCCTGACGTATTCTTTTATTCACAGAACAGATATAGCCCAGGGGATAGTAATGCATGCTTCCCACATTGCCCCTCCTTTCCCATCTCAGCTGACCTGGAGAGTTCACTTGTAGGGGGCTAAATGTAATATAGTCTCTATACCCACTAAACCACGAGTGTCACGCATATGACCCACAGGCTGGATGTGGCTTGTGAAGCCCTATGATCTGGCCCATGGGTTTTGGACTGACTCTGCACACCGCATGCAACATGCAGAGCTGGTTTGGCATGTGTGTTGAAGCTGACACCACAGGCACTGCACACAGCACAGAATGTTAGTCCAGAGCATGCACTGCATAGTGCACCCATGCTGGACTGGCTCTAAGTGCTGACTCCAAGGACAGTCTGGATTGGGTTGCACTGGAGCCAGTGTGCAGGGCCCATTGGTGATGCATAGGGGGTGCACATGGGTGCATGTGCACCCCCTGAGTGTGGCAGTGCACCCCCTGCAAAATGGTGCCATCGACACTGTCGCCTCTGGCCACCTCTGATGCTGCCGGCGGTGATTGTGGGTGGTCGTCGACCACTGGTCAGCACTCACCACCCTTTCCCCCCTCCACTGAGAGCACCGCAGCTGCCTGTGGCAGCTCCCCACTTGCCTCTGCCATGCTCCCACCGCCAACAGTGCTGTCGCCACCTGCGGGAATTCGCCATGCCCCGCCCCCTGCCCCAGCATCTGGGGTCACATGGTGTTTATGGCAGGGCCAGTCGAGCAGCTAACACCCCAGACTGCTGCAGCACCAGATCTAATCTGTGCACCACATGCAGCACAAGTTCCAGAGTGGGGCTAGTGTGTGCTTCATGTGGTGCACGGGGCTGGACCAGGCATGGGCACAGCCTGCAGCACAGGGGGCTGGGCACAGCATGGGTCATTCACAGTAGACAAACCCTGCATGCTGGCTCTGGTGCACAGTCCCTATCCAGCACAGACTGCCCCAGTGACCATCTCTGGCATGTGGGACTGGATGAGTTTGACACTCCTGCACTGTTTGGCTTTTCTGCTGAGACACCTACCATTTAGTTCCAGCTCTAATGACACCTTTTTCTGGAGTATTAAGAAGGCTTTAAAATCATTCAGCCAACTAACTTCTCAAATGTTATGACCTTGTCCTGCACATTGAAATTTTAGTCTTGTCAGATGCCTGTCACAGAAAGACGCATACCTGTCACACTGGCACGCTGATGTGAAAAATCTATACTTCAAACAGGAAATAATTTATGATAATAATCAACTCAGGTATTAAATGCAAACAAGAATAGAGCACTCTAATGTAAGCTATTTATGAGGAAGGCAGATAGACCTTTATATCATCTTATCTTCATAGATTTAACTTAGTTTTTGTTCTGATTTTTCTGAGCTTTAAAAAGAATTAACAGCCAAAATTACCAGAAAGTCTCCAAGGAAATGCCATTATTTTGTTTAAATGGGAGCATTGCATGATAGGAAATACGATTTCCTATCACAACGTTAATGCATTAATGAATTTTAAAATATAAGTTATCTAATTTGCTGCTTGAGTACTCTCACCAGTTGGACCTTAAATCTCAAAGTATAATTAATTAAGGAAAGCAGATGGGAGATGTATTGCTAGATTAAAGTCTTCATTTCTCTCCTAACACTGAAAAGTGGCCCAGATTGCTGATGAATCCTGCTATGGATGAGGATAGATATACTGAAATTCTCCTGGGTTTGTCCATACTATTTCCACAGAAGCAGTGTAGACTTGCCCTCCACATATGAATCAAGCATAATTGGTCCAAAAACAGCATAAGTGCCCCTACTGCTCTTATATACTAAAGATGCTTCATTTTCTTCTGTTCAAATAATAAAACATGATTTAATGTTATCTAATTAATGATACATGTTTATATGATGAGTAAATCATATAAATTGTAAATTGGAAAGAAAAGCAATAGTTATAGTATTTAGACCTTAAACTATAGTACCACATTTACTTGAATATAAGTAAATAATTAGACTCTATATATGGAAAATTTATTAATTTGTATAATTTTCCAAGTATAAAATCTAATTATTGGATACCTGCCTTGAATTTGTCCCCCTCCTACTTCTACAGCAGGGAAAATAAATTTGGGGGGTCAGGTAGCCCACTTGCCTTCCCCCTACAGCCCCTTCCCCCCCTCCCCCCCTTTCTTTTATCAGACTCTGCTCTTCCTGAGCACGTAGAAGCAACGAACAAATTTTAAAACACTTACCTCAAAAGAAAAGAAACAGACCAGTAGTAATATTCATAAAGTACCCATAGACTTAATTCAGGCAGAAATAATGCACCATATCTTTTTTAAACTACTGCATGTTTTAGTACAGGCACTCCATAAATATACTTCTAAGCAGCACTTTTGTGCCTTGCTATAGAAAGTACAAACTATCCGTGATATTAGCTCAAATACCAAAGGCTTATGATTTCCCATATAGTTCATCTGGCTGGGCCCCAGCAGAGACAAGAGTGTTTCAAGCCATAGCGACCCCATAGCTCAGCACTACTCAGTATGAGTGTGTACTCCAGATATCCCCCACAAAGGAGCCGTGTGCTAATTAGCCTCTCACTCATTACTAGAATCAGGTGTTTTTTCCATGAGTCCTGGGATCCACCAAAATGTATATGCAGATGATATGCAGGGCAACCTGTCCTGGCTGTACCTCATGGAAGGCGGGACACACTAATCATATGCACCAGGCCAAGAGAGGGGGCAACAGAGGGATTCTGGGTGAACTGTTTGGGGGCCCATTTGGTGATGTTTGTCAGATATGGAATACTGTTATTCAAATGGGCTGTACTAATCTATCCTCGTGCTAGGTTCCTATCAGTATGTTTGCCTCATGGGCCATGTGTTTTATAGACATGATCAGTGTTGGCTGCATTTCATCAACTTCATCGTTGGTTTCTGTTACTGAGTACATGCTGCTTTTGGCAGCAGTTTAATGATAGACAATGTAGTTAGTGAGGTTTCCTTCTATGCAAATGTAAGATGAGGGGCTTTTTTCCCCATGCTGATTGGCAGGGGGCACCTCATCTTGTATTTGAGTAAATATGGGATTTTGTTTTTGGTAATACTAACAAGTGACTATTGAAGTATGCTGTTCAATCTCAGTTAAAAGTTCTGACGTTGATAATCAATCTGTGAATTTCTTTTGAGCAGAAAATTGTAAGTTTTTGGATACTGGCCATGTGAATCCTGCACTCAAGAAAACAGAAAACATAATTATACCCTTTAATGGGCTCAATGGAATCATAAGCAACTATTTTCACTGAATGCAGCAACAAACCCAGCAATCAACTTCCTGGCTGCTTAGTAGTGTGTGCCAGTGTGATCACTGGGGAAAAGAATTAATAGGACAAAGAAAAAGATCACAAGTGGATAAATGATTAAATAGGACAGGGCAGGAGAAAGGGAAGGCACATTAAAATAGATACACAGCCCTAAAGATATCTTAGCAAGACAATATAGCCATATAAAGGAAATAGGAAGTGAAGGATCTTTTATAATCTACACATTCTAATAAAGTGATACATAATAGATGGAAGTATATACTTAAATACTGCCAGTATATGCAGAAGATAAGCTGTGCTAGAGAATTATACATTTAAAAGAACCAAGTTGTTTAAGGCTAAATCTGTTCTCACTATATACATCTAAATGGCACATACAAAGCCAGCTAACTGAAGCTTTTGACACCTGCACAGAGTTTCAGACGTGGGTGCTCAAGTATGCCCATGCTGTCTGAGCATGCTCATTGGGGATGCACTCTGGCTGAGCAGATGTGCGGCATCATACACAGACACTCATGAAAGGCTGGGTAAATCTTAAAATTGCATGTAGGCAAAAGCCTGTGACTAGCAGGTATTAGATACCAGAGGCGGGGAAAGCATCATGCTCATGTTTTATCCTAGTGGTTAGGACACTTGATCAGGGAGTGAGAGACGCATGCAGAGTGGCTTTGAACCTATACCTCCCAAAAGAATCCTTTAACTTTTCAGATCTATTCCAGAAGCTGGCCGTTAGGCAGCCAACAATGTGAGGTATATAGAGTCAGGAGGAAGCCAGCAAACCAGAAGGCGCAGCTTAGTGAGATAGATGCTGCCCTGGATGGTAGGAAACCTTGAGTCAGAACCTTGGTCCTTTTCCCCAGCAGGGCAGAAATATTATTTGTCCATTTAATCCAATGACTATAACATGCAAGGTGCAGTAGAGCAGAGAGATTTGGATAATACCTGCCTGTGGCTTGGTGGTTAAAACATTTTGCTGGAAAGTAGGAGCTATAGGTTCAGACCTAGAACTGGATCTCCTTTTCTCCAAGCAAGTGTTTTAACCACTAGGCTACTGGGCTTTAACAAGGAAGGGCTCTCCTGATCTCACTCCTCCCTCCCTCCAGCTAATATACGTTCAGGACAATTCTGTTTTGCTGCAGGGGGAAATAGAAACCCAAACTGCACATAAATACATATCAAATTTCAGTCACACAGTTATGCATTAGCCATGTAGGTATATAAAGTGGAATGGGATCCTCATTCTAAATTTTTATTGTGTTTGAGCTTATATTAGATTTCATAGATTTCATAGACATCAGGGCTGGAAGGGACCTTGGAAGATCATCGAGTCCAGCCCCCCGCCCACAGGGCAGGAAGTCAGCTGGGGTCATAGGATCCCAGCAAGATAAGCATCCAGTTTCATCTTGAAGGTGTTCAATGAAGGCGCTTGAACCACCTCCGGTGGCAGGCTGTTCCAGACCTTGGGGGCTCGGACAGTAAAGAAATTCTTCCTTATGTCCAGCCTGAAATGATCTTGAAGTAGTTTGTGACCATTCGACCTCGTCATCCCTTGGGGCGCTCTGGTGAACAAACGTTCCCCCAGATGCTGGTGGTCACCCCTGATAAACTTGTGGGTGGCCATCAGATCACCCCTGAGCCTGCGCTTTTTCAGGCTAAAGAGGCCCAGGGCTCTCAGCCTGTCATCATAGGGTCTGCTTCCCTGACCTCTGATCATGCGCGTGGCTCTTCTCTGGACTCTCTCAAGCTTCTCCACATCCTTTTTGAATTGTGGAGCCCAAAACTGGACACAGTACTCCAGCTGCGGCCTCACTAAGGCCGAGTACAGGGGGAGAATGACGTCCCGGGATTTGCTTGAGAAGCATCTATGGATGCAAGCCAGCATTTTGGTCGCTAACGACTCTTTGATTTAGAGTTTGGTGGAGATAGAGTAATATATCCTCCTCCTGAGTCCTGACTAGGCCTCTCAATCTGGTCACCTCTCCCCTCAAAGGACTGGGAGTGGATACTGGCAACTCCCTACTACAGGGAAACAAGCAGATTATTCTCCATCTTGCCTTTGTGAAGAAACTGCTAAAGTCCTGTTGTGGAAGGGGTGGTCCACAATTATCTTACTGAGGAGGGCTTCCCTCCATCAATTACTAAATTTTCCACATGCTGTAGCTTAGTATTTATATATGTAACCTAGCTATTAATTTACTTATTTCTTTTTTTTTTCCTTTACCAACATGGTGTGATCATTTTCTAACATATGCAGGCATTTCCATGCTGCAACTACAAGTCATTATGAACCCCGCCCCCCATGTGTTTTGCAAATACTGTCAAATTTAATAGATTCATAGAGTCGGAAGGTACCTCAGTGGGCCATCCAGTCTGACCCCCTGCCCCTGGCAGGCAAGAAGAGAGTCACCAACCCTGGGGTCATGTAATCCCAGCCAGGTGCCTGTCCAGTCTCCTCTTGAAGACCCCCAAGAATGGGGCGAGCACCACCTCCCTTGGGAGCCCATTCCAGACCTTGGCCACTCTAACTGTGAAGAAGTTCTTCCTAATGTCTAGTCTAAATCTGCTCTCTGCTAGCTTATGGCCATTATTTCTTGTAATCCCCAGGGGCGCCTTGGTGAGTAAAACCTCACCAATTCCCTTCTGTGCCCCCGTGATGAACTTATAGGCAGCCACAAGGTAACCTCTCAACCTTCTCTTGCGGAGGCTGAAGAGGTCCAGGTGCCTTAGTCTCTCCTCATAGGGCTTGGGCTGCAAGGCCTTCACCATACGCGGT
>NW_005841970.1:90031-92409 GCF_000455745.1 Alligator sinensis
CCTGTGCCGTGTTCCCCACGGATTTTAACCCAGAGGGTCTCCAGCCGTCCACCCTGGTCGCCAATATTGGCTTGCAGGGACGTGTAGCTTTCCCTCCCGCCCCTTTTCTCTACACGATCCCTCCTAACCCTCCCAGTAATGCTATAAGCATTACTGGGACATACAAGGTCCTTCCAGTACCTCTTTTGGCAATGTGATTAATTCTTGTGCACTGTCAGTATAATCAGAGGCAGATCCAAAGGAGAGGCAGTGACACAACTGCACCCTGCTTTCTGAGAAGCAGCAGCTGAAGACTTTTTTTTAAGCCCCAAAGAAGGTAAGCATTCCCTTCTCTCCAATCCATGCTCAGAGGCACATCCCATTCCTTCCCCTTCAGGGGACCACCAGAGACTGTGGAGTTGTCTTCTGGTCCCTCATCTGCTCACATCTCCAGGCAGAATTTCACTGGGTAGCAGTGGCTCATTAGAGGATGAGCAGGCACCGGGCCATGTGCTCTGTTCAGTGTCCCCTTGGAGCACTTGTTATGAATCTTTGACCCTCACTCTTGCCCCTGTTTTCATCTTTTTTGTCCCATGAAATAACTTGTTACACCCCTGCTGCCAGTCCAGAAACAGGAAGGTGTTTATAGTTTCTGAGTGGGACTAGTGCACAGATTTCTTGTATAACAAATAGGCTTTCCCTCCTCCCCCTCTCCCTTCCCCTTCCATTCCCCCCTCTTTTGCCTGCTGCTGCCAATGTCCCCACTGTCCTGGGGGCAAAAGGAGCTCCTATTCCACTCCAGCTGGGCTGTGTGGGGCTGGGCTTATCCCAGGATCCCAGCAGTCCCCCCTCCCCCTAGCTGCTCCCCCTGGGTGTTCCCTGCCAACCTGGGAGCAGACATGGGGAAGGAGAACTCATCTGCCTGCTACAACCACTGCCCACTGTCCCAGGCTGAGTCTAGCCCTTGGGCAGCCCAGATTGCATGGGACAGCAGCTCCCCTTGCCTCCAGGGCAGCATGGACAGTGAAGATACAGCAGCGGCAGACAGAGAAGGGAAGGGAAGGCTAGGCTTACCTTCTTCAGGACTTACTGCTGCTTCTGGGGTGTGGTCTGCCTGGTGAGGAGGGGGCTGAGAACAGGGGGTGTAACAGCTGAAAATTGTGTCTAAGGTGCTTGCTGAATGCTGTGAGGATTAGTCCAGGTGTTTCTTGTTATCTGTTCAAGTATTGTAAGCTGTATGTTGCCACTGAGAGCCTAATTGAAGTAAAAGATTATTGAGGCCTTGTATGTAGTGAGGTCTAGTAAATTTAGCAAGGCCTTGTAGAAGTAGTAGTAAGCCTTGTAGCACAGTTAAAATTAATCTTATAAGAAGAATGCAAAGGCTTGTAGTGCTAATGGTCAGTCCTAAAGAAAATTTATAGTGGGAGAATCTGAATGGCATAGCTCTGAAGTTATAAATTGGCTAGCACATCCAGAAATCATTAAAAAGAAAATGCAGCTCTGTGAGAGAAGCTACCAATTTAGAAATTAGCTGCTGACCTGGATTCAGTAGGCCCGTAGATCTCAAGGAGCCTGAGGACTGAATACCAGCGTCCTTCCCGGTACCCCTCGGACAGTGCTAATTGGGGACGCCTGACTTTGCTGAGCTTTGTAGAAGAGAAATTTTTCATACATCAGGCAACAGAGGGGACTGCCAATAAGTTGTCGATGTCAATTTTTATCGTCTGCCCCGTAGTATAGTCTTATTATACTATGCGTAGTTGTGTGTTTGTTAAGTCAATAAACCTTTCTTACCTTTTTACTCTTTACCGCACTCTCAATCCCAGGCCCTCTGCTGGCGGCTGAGACAGAGGGTGCAGCCACCTCTGCAGCAGTTGCTGCTCCCAGATCCACTTTATAAAATTCTGGGTCCACTTCTGAGTATGATCATGGTTCTCAATGAAAATTTACCCCTTATGGAAACCATGGGTGAAATCCCGGCTCCACTGAAGTCAGTGAAGCCAAATATCACCTTGGTTATTCAAAATCAGAACAGCTGGTGGCTTGTTCTTTCTTGCACTTCATTGATGGAAAAGATGTTTTATTATTGTGCTTTGAAGGCAAATAGGAAATCCTGTTGTAGTTAGCATGTGTTACAGTGCTTTACATTTGGTTTATACACTGGGTAATTTAATCTTCCTTTGTAGTTAAAGAACAGGAATCCAATTATTGATCCTACATAAACAATTTGTTTTGTTTTAGCCACTTGTGAGTACTTCTGGCAGTTCTGACTGAATTATTCCATTCATATCCATAGGGATTTTTCATTTAATCATCAGGGGAAGTAAGAATTAAGAATGAACCCAAAAAAGAAAGAGGCCTAAGGAAAGTCCAATGGTAGGAAAAACCATCATTTTATC
>NW_005841970.1:92440-97423 GCF_000455745.1 Alligator sinensis
CTGCTGAACATTTTGCATTATTCCATATCATGTATGTATGTATGTAAGCTCTGAAAGCTGTGATATTCCCTCACTTGATCAATGCAGTTAATTTAGTTATTCAGTTTTATAGACCAAATAGTGATAACCATTATGATTAAAACAAAAGGAAGACATTGTGGCTGCAAACAGATGTCACCTTTGTGCCTCCCTAAACATTTTTATGAAGGCACAAAGTCCAAGCAAATAGACATCCTGAAGTAAATATGGAATCTCTTTGAACAAAAATCAAGTTGTCCAAGACATGTTCAAGACAACTCTTCTACACTGAAAAGATATGGACCTTCATGGAAGTCGATGAATGAAGACCACTGGCCTTTCTATTGAAAACTTGCAGGTGGTTGCTTACAGTCAGCTAGTAAAACCACATCAGAAAGGAGATTATTATTTAGTTACTTTACATTAATTAGCATTGAAGAGGAATCACCACCACTGGACACATCTGCCAGATAAAGGACAGCTACCTGATACAGACTGTGCTCCTTGGCATGGTAAAGGGTAGCAACCAATATTATACATATAGAGGTGGGTAGATGACACAATGGAATGATTCAAAGATGCTAAGTGCCAAAATGAAGGGTTGGAATGTAACATGTGACTGGCACCCATGGTCATTGCAGTATGCAACAGAAATAGGAAGAAAAGTAATGTACATCTTTATATTGCTTTATTTTACTGATTACTAGTTGGTAGTGTAATAATAGTAACAATGAAACACTAAGTACTAAGATTTTTCCATACAAAAATGTTAGGGTTGCAGATATGAACGGCAGCTTGTTCTACATCACAATTGGTTGAAGGCATATGATTGTTTGACTATAAGGTCTTGAATCCATAATGAGGTCTTTTGAATATTTATCTCACAAATGCTTACTATCATGAGCAGTTTCAGTGGGATTGCTTAATTTACTGTTTGCAGGTCTGACCCTCAGTTTATAGAAGTAAATATTTTTATGTAGGCTACCTATATTATAGTATTCAATGGTATCTGGATCCCAAGTTGCTAAAACAAAAGCTACCAGTGGGATTCCTCATGTTTGTAAGCACCCTATGTGTAACCTTGATTTAGCTGAAGACAATGGCAAACCTCTTATTGTCAGTGAGGGTGGACTGGGTCCTCTCTCTATCGCCCACTCCCATCTCTATCTCATACCGCCCACCTCTTCACCTGCCCAACTCTCTGGTTCTCTTATATTATCTGCCACAATAGTTTCCAGGAGCAAACATGGCACTATTTTAACTCGTACTGTTTGTACATTATGTAAAGAAAAAAAATCCACTGCAGCATTTTTAAAACCTTGCATGGTAAGTTTTAGTGCATTGCCATAGTGACTAGAGAATTTCTCAGGTTTAGGATTTCAACAATAACAAAGCTATCACCCACACATCTCTAGGGTGATTCTTCTTTGTGTAAACATTTTAATACCGAATAACACAGAACGAGTACAGTAGATACTGTACTTTGATTTTTCTGAAAAATAAAAAGAGATGGCATGAACAGAAAATGTAGTTAGAAGTTATGTTTTTATGGAAGTTATAAGAAAAATGATGAGTTGGTTCACTGAACAGAACTGCCTCAAATTCTTGTAATTTATAATGGATTCCTGTCTTTCTTAAACTATCTTTTGACTTCCCTTAAAATCTCTGAACCATATCCTTCCTCTTTCATTAAAGCATAGGGGGAAAATTAGGATATAATTCAAATATCTCATGTTATTGGAAGTTCTATGGGCTTTTATGCCTACATGCAACATGGTACAAACCTTTACATCAGTAGACTTCATGCTGTGTTCTAAGAACATGATATGCTGAATCCAGCTTTTTTCCAGCTCTTGTTCCCTCACTTTTATCTTCTGGTTATGCCTGTTCTGCCTTTTTCATACTGGAAATATTGTAGAAGTAATAGAGCAAAAGGTAACTCCTCACAGCTCTGTATACCCTTCATAGCCCAGTTGTCACATTCTGCACAGAATTTCTGTAATTCACAAAATGAATGGGAGGTCATGGATTTATGCCATTATATGATAAATATTATTGTTTTTAGACAACAAAATTTTAAAAAGCAACCTTGAACAGGAAATTGCAAAGCAAGAAATCTTCCACAGATTGGATTGTGTTAAATACAGTCTAAACAGAGTCTGTGCATTCTTATCCCATTACCTGGATTAGCGTTTATAATTACTATGTCCGTCAATGAGTTAACTGCTTTTTTTCCTACCAAATTTACATGTCTGAGCTGTGCCACCTTCTTTTTCCTCCCCTTTCCCTATCATTTGTATTCTAATCACTGCTTTCTACTTAGAAGCTCTGCTTCCTGCAATCCCTTCATAGCACCTGATGAAGAAAGCTGTTGATTACGAAAGCGTATGCAGCTCTGATTTAGTTAGCCTATAGTCTATAAAATCTATCCTAACTTCTGCCAGAAATTTTGTATGCCATATGTGGTTCTGTAAAGTCAGAATAGGCTTTTGGACTATTCAAGTTTATAGGCTTCAAAAACAGAATCTTTAACCATATTTCTTGTTTTAATCATGAAAATATTTCATTACAATATTTTTAAATGAAACGTTTAACTCCTCTAAAATGAATATGTATGATTTTTACTGTTTTGAAATTAAACTTTGGTCTTGCTGCAAAGTGACATTTTTCCTTTAAAAACTGACATAAATTAAAAGCAAAATAGGTTAAATAAAAGAGTTGAATAGCCTGTAAATGAAGTAAAACACTTTGCTTCAGGTTAAATGAAATATTTTGAGAGTACCAAAAGTAAATTTGCTTTCTTGTTTTCCAAAAAAAAAATAAAAATTAATAAATTAAAAGTTGCAGTTGTGCTGCAATCCACATTTTCTTGTTTGCCCATCATCGAACTGAAAAAAAATCATTATTCACCAATATCTAACTAATATTTCTTGAATATATTTAGTCATTCTCCATTTAATATCAATTCTGTTTAACTTGAGGGTGGCATATTTTGTTGTGTGTGTAGGCCTGCGGCAGATGGTGGGAGGGGTAGGAACATCCCAGACTATTGTATAATTGTACAAGACACTGCTCCTAAAGCAAAATTTTATTAATTCTAGGAGCTATTCATCTCTCCTGCTCTCCTCCTATGTCATGTTGCCATTTTCCAAGTTTTCAGTCTTCTACTGAAAGCATCAAGTTTGCTGGAGGGTGTTGGAATGTATTTGGTTACTCCGGGCATGAGATGGAGCTACAGTAGATTTTTTTTCTGCCCCACCCCCGCCAGGACTTAATGTTTCTTTGCCTCTGAAGGGGATTGGTTATTTCTAATTCTATATTCCTTGTTGATACATGATCTGGGAGAAAAGTGATGTACATAGAAGACACGCCACAAAATTCCCTTATGCCTACTGCTTGCAAGAGTAGAGGCTGTCTATATAGTCAGGGAATAGACTGTATTGGTCAGAGCCAAGTTGTCTTAACAAAGAAAAAGTCTGCTTCACCCAGCATCTAGGTTCTAATGAATCTGCAATAAATAATGTTAGCCTCTGTACAACACAACTGTTTCCAATTGGCTCTGAAAGTTATGTTCCCATACACATAAGGACCTTTAGAGATCCAGCAATCCTGTCATGTATATCATGATGCTAACTATGAGCAGCCCTGTTAAGGAAGAACCGTGTGAGTAGGCTGGGCAAATTATAGTGTTTCCACCTGATGCAGCCAGACTTAAGAGAGTCAGGCTCTGACTTTTAAGAGAGTTTGCATCAGGTGAAGACATTTGTACACCTGATGCAGGTATTTCCACCTGATGCAGCCAGACTTTTAAGAGAATTCCTCTCCCAGCATTTTGTGCAGTCACATGTTAAACTGTGGCACAGGCCCTATCACTGCATGGCACCTCACTCTGCAGAAGTAATTTAAGTTTTTTTATTCCATTTTGGACCCTTCTGTTCTTTTAAATATGCCATCCTATGTAGCCCTGTATGCTGTAAAACTAGAGATCTTAAAATTCTACTCACTGGGCTCATCTACGCATGCACTTGATCCAAGATCAGTTTACTTGCAAGTAAACTACTCATGAGTAAATGCTCCTGGACAGGTATCTACACATGCTGGGATGTAGCAGATTTTTCACCAGGATGGGGCTTAAGGCTCTGGCCACAGCTGCCAGCAGCCAGCAGTCATCTTGAAAAGGCAGCCCTGCTCTCTGTTCCTTGGCCAGCCACTTCCCTGGCCAGAAGCAGAATGCCCTGTGCAGGAGCAGCACGTGGCAGCTGTCACGTCACCACCTCTGTTTCTCCATGCCATGGCTGCTCCAGCCCCTGCCCCTGGCAGTGATGCCCAGTGCCCTAGGCTCCTGCTGGCCACTTCATTGGCCCTGCTGATGTACCTGGCATGACCGCCAGCTGGCCCATGGCCACCTGGGCCCTACCGGCTCCCCCACCCACAGTGACCACCTGCCTAGCCACACTGCACCATCCCAGGTCTGCCACCGCTATGCAGCTACTCCTGAACACCATCCTGCTGGCTGGACCCTGGCAGGGGCACTGATGATGAGCTGCTGGATGCCACCACCAGGGCCACCCTTGTCCTCCTGGGCCTCCAGCCCTGCAGTCTCTGGGCCTGCTGGGCCAGCCAGGACAGGTGGCTGCATATGGTCCAGCAGACCTGGGAGGAAGCAGACCCTGCTGAAGCTGACCAAACCCACCAGCCTTTACTATGTGGGCTATCTCTTTGGCATGGGCAAGACCACTGCTGAGGAGGCTAACCTGGAGATGTGCAGTTTTTATTCCCCTCTGTGGTGAAGTGAGGCTCCCTGCCTGGCCACAGAGCTAGGTTCCCCACTTGCCTTTGGGCATGCCTCCCACCTGACTCACCTGCTACACCTTGTTCTTATTAATTAGGATGTTAATTAAGTGGGAGGCTGCCCATTTTATGCCCCGATGCAGGGGGAGCTATCTGCGGCTCTGAACCTTCCCT
>NW_005841970.1:97464-99260 GCF_000455745.1 Alligator sinensis
ACCACCCCCACCCTGGACTCCAGAATCCTCCTATCAGGCCCCGCCTTTGATCCCTCCACTCAGGCGGCCTACTGTGCCATCATTCAGGCTGCCAAACTCCCTGTAGCTAATCTCCCCTCTCGGATGTGGTCCCCCTGGGACCTTCAGCCACACAGGCCCTGGACTCACCCCCAAGGCCAGGCGGGACCCCAGGCCCTCTGTTCTGGGCCTCCCTTGCGGTGGGCCCCTGGCCCTTTCAACCTTCCTGGTCCTGGCCCCAGCATTGACCAGTCAAGGGGGTACTCTACCGCCGGCCTCTCACACTAGCCCCGCTCTCTCTGTCTCGGGTCCTGGATGTGGGAGCTGGGGTACCTCACACCATGACTGGTGCTCCAGGGTCTCACAGGGGACTCTCACTCCCCCCCGGAGCAGCAGGTCACAATGCTACTTAAGATCTTACTTTTGACCCACTCTCGGCCTCCCAGCCCTGGAGGACTTACCAGAGTCAGGACTTGCCCCTCTCTTTTGGGCTGAGCCCACTTTACTCAGCCTCTAGCCCAAACTTCAGGCTCAGACATCTGAAGACCTACCTGGGCCTACTCCCTTCACTTGGGGCTCCACACCGCCCCCCTCACCCAGGGCTCCAGATCTCAGCCCCCTTCACTTGGGGCCATGGGCTTTCTTCTCCAGCTGGCTCAGGTGGTCACCACCGTGCCTGACCCCAGCTTTCCCTCTCAGGGTCTTGCACCCCCACAGGGCTCAGGTGGCCACAGCCGTGCCTGGCTCCCACTCTTCTCCTCAGGGCTTGCACCCCCACAGGGCTCAGGTGGCTGCAGCCAGGCCTGGCCCCCACTCTCCTCCCTCGGGGTCTTGCACCCCACAGAGCTCAGGTGGCCACAGCCAGGCCTGGCCCCGACTGCCTCCGGTGCCACACAGCCCACCCAAAGGTGAGGGCTAGGGTTAAGACACCTGTACCCGCCTTTCACCAGGGTGATACCTGGCCTGGCATTCCCTGGGGGCTCTCACACCACTGAGAGCCCCACCAGGCCACCCTCTCCCAGCAGGGTGCAGTTTTAGGTCATGCCCAGGACCAGGAGCCTCCTAACCATTCCCTACAGCTCCTCCCTTATCTCCAGGATGATATACAAAGCCTCACAGCCAGGCAATGTTACTGCCTTCCCAGCCAGCAGGGAACTGAACTCTTTATATAGGCAGCCAGAGATCTAAAATAGCTGCCTTAATCAAGCACCTGCTGGCTGCTTAGCTTTGGTCTTTAAGTGACAGGCACCAACAGTGTCCTGCCACACCCTCACATCAAACATACCTCCTACCCTTACCCTCCCCAACAAACAGACCCCCATCCCCTCCCTCCCTAATAAAAAAAAACCCTCCTTCCCCAACAAGAGTCCCTACACCACCCATCCCACCCACCACCAACAAAACACCCACTTCCCTGTGCAAACTATTTTCAAGTAAAGTGCTGTGGTTGTGTGTGTGCCCCACTCCACAGCCATCCCGTTGTGGGTGGCTGTGGGGTGGGGACACCTAAAGGGCAGAGCCCAGATGCAGGTGGCCAGCACTCCAGCCTTTGGCTACTCCCCCATGGGTGCACATGCCATGGTGAGCCCAGTGTGTGGGGACCTTGCCTGGGGGCAATAACAGCCAGTGGTTCACTGACATGGGTAGCTCTCCCTCCAGCAGCCAGTGTCCAAGGCCAGCAGGGCTAGCATGCAGTCCTGGCTCCACTGCAGACAGCTCTGGCTCCATGCCCACATGGAGCTGGGGCAAGTGGTGGGCCTGGGCCTAGGTGGGGGGGG
>NW_005841970.1:99291-101464 GCF_000455745.1 Alligator sinensis
TGGGTGGTGGGAAACCCAGGATGGGGGCAGGGAAGGAGCTCATGGTCCATAAATGTGGCACTCGACCTCCATGCAGGCCCGTGGGAGGGCCTGCTGCTGGGTGATGAGTGGCTGGCAGAGGGCAGGGAGGGCTAGGGGCAGGACCTGGGCAGTAGGCAGCACAAAGTCAACCACCAGGGCCAGGATGGTGTCCAGCACCCAGCAGTCATCCTCTATGGCCTCCACTGCCTGGCCCATGACCACGCTTTGCAGGGCCTCTACCCACTCACACTCCAGGTCCATGGCTCCAGACCCCACTGCCACCCCTTCTCCTCCTGGAGGCTCACCATCTCCTGTGCTGCCTCCAAGCCTTCTGCTCCTGGGCTCAGAGGATGTTGGGCTCCTGGATTATGGGACCTAGAGCCACCTGCACCCCCAACCTCCCCACAGGGGGCGCCTCTGGGAAGGGACCCTGAAGCCAGTCCCTGCTGCAGTGGCAGTGCCCCAAGTGTGCCCCTATTGCACACATCCTAGGTGATGTATGTGGAGTTGTTTGCACAGACCAAGTTGTTTGCCCCCTATGCCCTGCTGCTGCTGAGTGCCATGGTGCCCCAGGTGCACCTGTGCACCTGGCATGGGACCCCAATGTAGGCTGCAATCCTGGGCTTCCCTGCAACCTCCAACACCTCCTGGAGGACTATCTGAGGCTGCACTACATATCTCTGTTCCCCACTGCCAAGGAGAACATCACCGCCGACATCAACGCATTCCTTGGCATGTGAGAGGCTCATGCCCACCTAGATGTGGGGGCATGGTCTGCTCAATAAAGTTTTGCACTGTCTCCTGTCTCTCTGCATACTGTGGTGGAGGGGAGAGGGAACCCAGGGACCAGGGGAGTGTGGTCAGCCTGCGTGGGGAGGTGGGGCAAGGGCATGGGCCGGGGTGGGCAGGGCAGGGCCCTCCCCCCAGTGTGGGGCTTACCATGTGGTTGGGGCTAGCTTGGCCAGCATCTCCAGTCAATCCTGGCTGGCAGCGATGGTGTTCAGCTCCAGGTGGACTCGTTGGATGACACGGCATGGCATGTGGGTGCCTGGCCAGGGCCCCTGTGGTGGGCCAGTAAGGGGGTGGTTGGGGCTAGCTTGGCCAGCATCTCCAGTCAATCCTGGCTGGCAGCGATGGTGTTCAGCTCCAGGTGGACTCGTTGGATGACACGGCATGGCATGTGGGTGCCTGGCCAGGGCCCCTGTGGTGGGCCAGTAAGGGGAGCTCCTGCATTGAGCCTCCCACCTCACTACGCCCATCCACCTTCCGGACTACACGTGACTCCCCAGGGGCACCTAAGCCCTGGCAGACCCCCTTTCAAGCCCCACCGCAGAGTCCGGGGGTAACGTGCTGCCACCAGCCCAAGAGGGGACCTTCTAGGTTCTGTGTCCTCGGGGAAACACAGGCCTAATAGTCCTATGAGTACTCAACCCAATACAAGCACTTGGGGCACCTCCCCAAGTCGGAGGCCAAAAAGGATAGTCTCCCTTAGTTCGCAGACCTAAGGGGCCTCCTAGGCATAATTAAACCCACCCCTCAATAAGTCTCCTACACCAATCACAAAGGAGAACTTTATTGGTTACACAGGGTAGGGTTAGAATAGGGTAAGAGGTAGAGCACTATCAAGGGATTACCACTGAGCAAAACAGTCTGGCTGAGATAGCCGTTTGATATGCAAATGCATCACTGTGAGCTGACTAACTCTCTAGAAACACTTACAAGTATCATCCAGAAGATGGTAGAGATCTGGCTCGGAGATTTCCAGACAGAGTGCATTTCCATTGGATCAGAATCTTTCCCTGTGTCCTGGGCAATGCTGGTAAAATGGCTTTTCTCCTCCTTCTCCTTGGACCAGGCCCTTATATAGCCTTTCTGACCTCAGCAGCCCAATCCAATAGAAGCCAGCAGTGTTGACAACTAGTCAACCAATTTAAAAAGCATCACTGGTTACCTGGGCAGATGAGCAGGGGCTTTTCCCTCCCCCCACTCAGGTGACCAGAGGGACCACACCCATGGCACCAGGCTTTTGTCACGTAGGCAGAGGGAGCAGGTTTCCCCCTCCCTCCGGAATGTATCCAGCTCAGGTTACCCAAAGAGATAGGGTAAGGATGTGTCTCTCAACTGGGCCCATCCTTATCAAATTGTCACAGCG
>NW_005841970.1:101476-103045 GCF_000455745.1 Alligator sinensis
GTTGGCTTCCGGCAGGGCCCTCCCCCCAGTGTGGGGCTTACCATGTGGCTGTGGCTAGCTTGGCCAGCATCTCTGGTCAATCCTGGCTGGCAGCGATGGCTCGTTGGATGACAGGACATGGCATGTGGGTGCCTGACCAGGGCCCCAACCCTGGGAGGGGCTGGCACTGCTGGTGGCTGGCGGTGACATGGCTGGCCATGCCTCATGGCTGGGGCTAACACTGCAGAGATGTTGGAGGAGGTGCTGCCCTTGGCTCCCAAACCTGCTGGTGGAAGCTGCAGGTTGGGTACTCAGTGGGACCAACTGCTGAAACCCTGAGGGCCCTCTCCTGGAGACGCATCACCATAGATGCCAGGCTAGGATGGAGGTTTGGGCAGGCCACCCTTGCTACAGCACACAGCACAGTTGTGGCCTGGGTCCTGGGGTACGACGATGTCTGTCAGCTGCCACATAAAGGACATGGTCTTGTGGGCACTACCCAAGTGATGGTTGCGGTTAGTGATGAAAACCCACTGTGTCCACAAGGTGTTGACCTTTATGCAGCACTGCCACACCAACTGGTCATGCCTGCATTCCCGCACCCAGCCTGACAGCCCCTTGTAGGTATGGGCATTGAAGTGCCTGCCCACACTAACTGCTTCTGCTGCTGCACCTCCACCACTGCCCCACAGTGCAGGGTGTGGTGTGGGTGATGACAAGGCCATCAAGGTTCTTGTGTTGGCTTTCCAGACCTCTGTGAAGTTGTACTTGTGTTGCTAGGCCTGGGCAGCTGCCTTCAGTGCCCAGTGCAAGGGCATACCATGGGACTGGCAGACACATGGCAAGGCAATGCTCTACAGCACCTGCAGGCTCTGGGCAGGCTTCTAGGGGTGGAATGTAGCTGGAGCTGGAACGTTGGCCAGAAGCTGCCCGTAGCTGGACCAGGGTGCTGTCAGGCCTGGACAGTGCAGGCCTGACAGCCATGTGGCACTGGAATGCCAGACAGCAACACCAGGATCCAGGCAGGCTCGTCTAGCTGGACTTCAGCTTGCACAGGGGGACACAGGAGCCTGGAGTGACCTCAGGCTGCCTGAGCCCCAGGGCTCTGAGTGCCTGTAGGCTTTTCAGCTAGGGACAAACATTACACATAAACCAATTTAAGTGATCAGAAACTGGTTTAAACCTATAACAGAACAGATGTTCAGTGCACATAAACCAGTTGCAAATGGCTGAAACCGGTTTGAGATAAACCTTGTTGAATGTAGTATCAGTCTTAACTGATTTGGGTCAAATCAGTTTATGCAATATCTGTCCTAGACCCCTTGCTGGTTTGAGATAAACCAGAGCCCCCCCCGCCCAGCATCCCGGCATGCTCTCTGGGCTGGGCAGGTCTGTCTGCTCCACAGCAGAGCTGTCCCCTCCCCTCTGCTGCCTGGCTGGAGCTCATCAGAGACTGCAGGTACATCAGGGCCTGCCTGACTTTCCCCTGCCCTCCCGCTCCCTCCCTGCCACTGCTTGCTGCTCAAGCAGGAATTCCCCCTCTCTCCTGGCTTGCTCTCCTGTTAGTTTGCTGAATACAATATGAAGAAG
>NW_005841970.1:103055-104793 GCF_000455745.1 Alligator sinensis
AGATATTGAAAAGCTCCATATCATCAACATATGCATATACTGCACACCTCTCCTTACCTCAGAGTGCTAGCAGGGGGCTGGGGGCTGGCAACACCCCCTCCCCTTGGGCAGCCAGTGGGGAAAAGCCTGGGATGGTGCAGGCAGAACTCCCTAATTAAAGCATCCTGTCAGGGCCTGGCTGTACCCCACTTCAGCTCAGCACTGTGGAAGGGAAGGAAAGGCTTCTCTAGCACCCCACCTCCCGACCACCCGGCTTTTAGTCTGAGCCACTGCAGGCATGTGCCTGGATTTCCTCAGTCCAGCGAGAATGTCTGTCCAGTTACAAACCAATTTAGCCTAGCCAGGCTAGACTAAGCTGCAAAGATCAAATCAATTCAGGCTCAGGCTTTTTGAATGTCTGCCCCTCACCTTAAGAGACTGGGGCTGCCAGAGAGCTAGGCCAGCCCAGGGGCAAGAGAGGATCCCAGTCCCGGAGCCCTATGGGGGCTGACTGGGTACAAATTTGCACCTGGTTAGCATCTGCACATGCATTACTGAGCAGTAACTAAACCCGAGTAAATTTTCTTCTTGCATTTGCAGGTAGAAAATTTACTTGCACCCCGCATGTAGCTTACTTCCATGTAGCAATTTTTACTACGCAGTAAATGTGTGCATATGTAGACACACACACTTACTGCTCAGTAAACTATGCTACTGCACAGTAAAGAGTCTGATGTAGACATGCCCACTCCCTAGGGATAAAGACAACTGACTGGCCATTTACATGAATTATAAAGCTGTTGACATGCAGTTGGCATAATGTGTTTTGTCTCAAGAAAGCAGTTTGTTTCTGTGACCATACTTGTTAAAAGGCATCAGGATTGTGTAGGTTATGGCCTGGAGTAAGTCATCACTCTGAATTTACTAGCAGGTGAGCCTGAATTGGAAAAGGGATTCAAGAGCTCTGTCTTAGAGAACTGAACCCCTCTTTCAAGACCTTTTTTTTATTTCATAGTTTCATAGTAGCTAGGGTCAGGAGGGACCTGAACAGATCATCTTGCCTGACCCCCTGCCACAGGCAGGAATGAATGCTGGGTTCACAAGACCCCAGACAGGTGATCGTCCAACCTCCTCTTGAATTTGCCCAAGGTAGGGGCGAGGACCACTTCCCTGGGAAGTTGGTTTCAGATTTTGGCCCCCCTAACTGTAAAATATTGCCTTTGTATTTTTGTATTTTTCCATCTGGGGCTTCTGCACTTTAAAGTGATCCAACAAGTAGCAGAGCTGAGATTACAGGACTAGGTCAAGGAGATACATATCAGTACAGGGCCTTATGAAATAGATTTTGCTGGAGCTGGCAAACCCAGAATATCACCTTTTGATGCTGCCCCTTTGCCCTCCTGGGGCACATCCAGATGAGCCCACACGTGCTTCTTGCAGCATCTCAAATCCCTTTGAGACGCTGCAAGAGGCACATGCAGGAATGAGAAAATGTTCCCAATGCTGCAAGTTTACAGCACGGGGGCAAAATTAGACCCCTGGATATCCAGGGGTCAAAAAAAACCCACACAGAAAAAATGCAGGGCAACCGGAAGCTGGGTCATCCATATGGATGTTCTGGCTGCCAGAGCATCTCTATGGTTAGCCCTTGCCCTGGTGCTGAAGCACGCCCTCTGCCCAGAGTGCCAGCAGCAGGGAGCTGGACCTAGGCTCCACTGCTGGAAAGTAAGGGGTCGGGGGGCTGGAGGAGGGGACCATG
>NW_005841970.1:104803-105113 GCF_000455745.1 Alligator sinensis
CCCTGATCCCTGCCCCGCACCCCAGCACTGGGGAAAAACAAACAAACAACGCCCCCCGGCACTTACTGGCAGCTTGAGCTGCCGTTGAGGTCACTGGGGACCCGCCCACACAGTGTAGGGCAGGGTGACTGCCCCAGCAGCCCCAGTCTTGGTCCTGCTGCCCCCCGCTGCCCTGTGCTGCTCAGGGGGACTCTGCCAGGAGGCCCCAGAGCCCCCCAGCCCCTTCTCGATAAGTAGAGGCTTTTTTCTCTTCTTTTCTTTTTTTTTTTCTAAAGTGGCAGAAGCTGGGGTTGGGGAGGCAGCCATGGGG
>NW_005841970.1:105138-108903 GCF_000455745.1 Alligator sinensis
GGGCTGGGTAGACAGCCATTGGAGGGTCTGGGGGCAGCCATTGAGGGGGGGCTGCAGAAGCCAGCGGGGGATGGAACCAGGTGGGGAAGCAATCCAGGAGGGGCTGGGGAGGCTGTGGGGGCCATAGCCCCTGTAGCAGGGCTGCCCCTGAGGGGGGGTAACCCCTGATCACTGTCTCTCTGTCTCACTTTCTCTCTCTCTCTTTATAGTGGTCTTTTGTTTTCATTGTAGAGGAACATGGATTTGTAGGTATTTTACAGAGTGACTTTGGGATTTTTTTATCAGGGATTTTTCCATTTTCCAATAAAGAACACCCAAATTCCTGCTAGGGAAGCCAGTGGTAGGACCCTGCCTTCTCAGAGCTGGCACCTTAGACCCTGCTGGATGTGGCTGACCAGGAGGCCTATTGGGGCCAGGAGGACATTTTTTGATAAAGCAGGCCACAACACCCGGAACACCTTCTGGGCAATAGCTGCCCAGATGGCTGGGCAGGGGGTACACATGGCAGTAGCGCTGCACAAAATCCAACTCTGCAGCCACAGCCCACTGGCAGCTGGCCCAGAGGAGCAGATGCCTCATCCAGGTCTGGCAGGTGGCAGCAGGTCACAGCCAGGCAGCAGCTCCCACTGCCAGACTGCTGCAGTGGGTAAAGGGTGCAGGGAACTCTCAGGGCTGCTTCAGCAGTCCAGCTGGCACAAGGGGTAGTGTCCCCAGGTACCAATTGGCTGGGCCCCAGAAGCTCCTGAGAGCAAGTAGCCCTGAACCTACTTGCCAGGGCAGCTTTTTATACTGCTGGGGACAACACAGGTGCTGGCCCCGGGATCTAGCTGCCCCTGGCTGCAGATCCAGGAGAAGCCAGGTGGGGTTATTTTGCTCCATGTGGCACAATTTGCTCCACAACAAAGTGCATGTCCGAGCATGTGGGCTGAGGTAAAAAGCCCCAGCTCAAATTTGCACCGCTTCTATTTGAGCTGCTGTAGGCGCACATGCTTGCATGTGTGGATGCACCTCTGATAACCACAGAGTTTAACCAGGTTTCTGAGGGATTTTACATGGTGGGGGTTGTTTGTAGCTACTCTTACACAGTGATTGACTTTTTCTTCTCTTATTGCACAGAAAAGGATACAGGGATTATTATGTTTCTTTAGCTTCTGCCTTATCCTGGAAAAAAGGGGGTTTTGTCTTATGTTCCCAAATATTCTGAGGGCTTGTGAGTGGGCAGAATCACCTACAAAGGTGACCAGGAGTGTTTGTTTTAATTTCCCAAAGCCAGAATTAGAAGTACAGCTCAAGGCGAGTGCTTTTATTTGTTTTTCAAGACAACTTTAAGACAAACTGAACCTAGCACCTGTGCTGCCATTGGCATCAGACAAATGGATTATAGCAATTTTATCTCTTTTTACAAGGTTGATTTATAACCCAGGTGCAAGGAGTTTAGAGAAGGCTGTGCCATTACAGCAGGCGTGTGTTCCTCACGTGCCTGCTAGCAGAGCCTGAAGTCCACCCACTCTAGGAACTCACAGTTCTGGTGACTGGGTAAAAGTTGGTGGAGAAAGCCATTGAGAAAAACCTTAACTAATTCCGTCACATTGAAAGAGAAGTTTTTGTAATGGATTAATCTAATTAATCTATCCCTCACAGCTGCTGAATAGGAGTTAAAGTAGAACAGGGGCAGCTAACCTGTGGCCCAGGTGCCACAAGTCCCATGGTCAGCTTTGGTGTGTGGCACATGGCAGACCTAGAAGGGGATGGGCAGTACCATGACAGATAGGGTAGGGAGCAGAAAGCAAAGCATCAGATCATGCAGGAAGTGCAGGGCACGAACCAGAAAGCAGAGCTAATTCTCCTTGTGTATATATTTAAAGTGGGACTAATACAGTCCCACTTTTTTAAGCAAGAAGCAATCCAAAGAGTGTGACAATTTAAAGAATTTCACCCTTGGAAGGATATAGCATATGTAAATATACCAGCTTAAATAAACCTAAGTACTGTGGTACAATATGGCACAGAAATTTAAAATAATTGTTTCAATTTTTTCCACTACATTTCTAACCTTAGTGCCAGACAATTGGATTCCTTGTTGTAGTATGTTCAGGATTTTTGTTTAACCATGACAATTTTATTTCTTTCCTCTATAAAATACCAAATAAAATAATAATCTTGATCTATAGGACACTTCAGATATAGAGTATTAATAATTCATAATACTGATATTATGCTGCTTGGCTAGCATGGCTTACGGCCAATGTATTTTGTTTTCTTCAGATAACACAGAATTACTGTGCCAGAGCTTCTAGGGTGCTGTCTTGTAGATAAAATGTATTTTAAGAATATATCTTGGCATATACTCTTTTGTAAATCATATAGAAAATTAACTAATAACTGCAACAGAAATGGAACTTGGAGAAATGAATCCAATACTTACTTGACAATACCTACCTAATCTTGCTTGTCTTGGTTGGACATATAATTATTTCCTTTGACATGTCACTGCATGTTCATGAAGAAATTATATGTTCAGAATAAAGTACATTTCAAGTCCACGTCATCTAAATACATAATTTAATCTAAATACATCGTGTGATCTTTGGAAAACTATTCTTTCAATAAAGTCATGCAAGGGCAGAGTTCCTATGCTTGAGATCTCTTGTTTCTCTTCTGTCATATTTTGATGGTCTACTAATAAAAGTGATTTAAATAGTGTTGTGTATAGCACAGCTTGAGCACAGGAAGTCAGAAACTTGTTTTTTAATCCCAGATCTCCCACTTACTCCTTAAGTGGCATCTGGCAAATAATCTAAGCCTTTTATGAAAAGTTTGAATGCTCTAAAAGTTAGAAACTTTCTCTTAATTTCCAGCCTAAAATGTATTCATGATTCATCCATTTTTTTCTTGTGCCAACATTGTCCTCAAGCCTGAGTAGTTCTTTTCTTTCTCTGTTTTTATCCCCTAATAAATGTATAGACTGTGACCATGTTCTCTCCCAGCTTTTGTTTTGCTAAATTAAACAAATCATAAGGTTTTTTTCAGTCTCATACTGAAGTCAGATGGGGTGATAATGAAGAATTATGTTAGTGAAGAACAGGCCTTAATCCTCACTAACATAGAGACCCAAGCAGGGCTGGGGGCTATGGTTTAGGAGTGACAGGCAATGGCATGGGCAGAGCACTGGCATATCAGAACTCCTCAGTGCCACAAAACAGGGGGGGGGCAGGAGGGAGGGACATCGGCAGCTGGATCTGCATCATGGTGAGTGAAAGGGGCAGGGGGAGCTCTGATTTTCCATTCCAAATAATAGAATTCATCATAAGATGTCGAGTGGGTAAGGTAACTAGTAGGGTGAAAGTGCTAGACTTTAGGAAAGCTGATTTCAATGAACTCAGGCGATTAGTCAAGGACGCACTGCAGAGTAGGAGTTTTGAAGAGATGGGAGCCCAGGAAGGGTGGCCTTAAGGAAATGATCCTTCGGGCACAGAGGGAGATGATCCTGATATGAGGAAAAAGAGGGAAAGGGGCCAGGAGGCTTCCTTGGCTGACCAGAGAAATCCAGGGCAGCCTGCAGACTAAAAGGGGAGCATATAAAAAGTGGAAATGGGGAGAGATTACCAAAGAGGAGTATACCTCCTCTGCTCACACTTGTAGGGAGGCAGTTAGATGGGCCAAAGCTACCATGGAGCTGAGGATGGCATCCCAAGTTAAGGATAACAATAAATTGTTTCTTAGATATATAGGGAGCAAAAGGAAGGCCCAGGGTGGAATAGGACC
>NW_005841970.1:110136-124616 GCF_000455745.1 Alligator sinensis
TATAAGAAATAATGGCCATAAGCTAGCAGAGAGCAGATTTAGACTAGACATGAGGAAGAACTTCTTCACAGTTTGAGTGGCCAATGTCTGGAACGGGCTCCCAAGGGAGGTGGTGCTCTCCCCTACCCTGGGGGTCTTCAAGAGGAGGTTAGATAAGCACCTAGCTGGGGTCATCTAAACCCAGTACTCTTTCCTGCCTATGCAGGGGGTCAGACTCGATGATTTATTGAGGTCCCTTCCGACCCTAGCATCTATGAATCATCTATGATAAAAAACCCAAAATCAAATACCAAAATGTATAGAATGTAGTTTATTATAGTGATTGAGGCACTGGTAGGCTTCCAAATTGCTTAAAAATTGTAAATATATCAATAAAACATGGTGTTCAACTGATACATATATTTTTAGAAGTGTTTCATTTTAATCATGCAGGACGCGTGCCCCTGGCAGCTGGGGGCGGGGTGGGGGGCAGCACGGTGGTACTGGCAGTGGCAGGAGCATGGTGGCGGAGGTGGGAGCGCAGCGGCAGGAGCATGGCAGTGATAAGCAGGGAGCTCCCGCAGATGCTGCCAGCACTGTCAATGGTGGCGGGGGTGGGTTGGTGAGTGCCGACCAAGGGTCGGTGACCACCTGCAGACACCGCCAGCAGCATCAGTAGCAGCCAGCGGCAATCACTGTTTGCCACAGATGCCGCCAGTGGTGTTGGTGGCAATGGGGTGAGGCACGTGGCAAGCGGTGGCCACCACCGTCGACAACGCCTTTTCATAGGGGGTGCACCCATGTGCACCACCTGCACGTCTCCAATTATTTTAATCATTGAAAACCACAGATTTGGGGGGGTTTAACCAGAGAAGTCATTAATTTTTATCAAAGAATTTGTACATTTAAACAGAAAACCAGGACCCCTGATATTACTACATGGTGTCTGGGTGTGAAATTAATATTGAGGGGTCTCAGCACTGCTCCAGAGAGTCTCTGTATCTTGAAGGATCATGTCTGTAAAAAAAGGAAAAAATGGTAAAGAAACCTTTGTGCCCTGTTGAATTAAATTCTTGGAATCCCCTAAAAGATATTGTCTCTTGCTTTACTTGTGAAGGAATCATGAATCCTTTAAAGCATTAAATGAAGTGATTGGAAATTAGGAAGTGATTGCTGCAACTGAAAAAAGTCATCCCTACAACACAACTGGAGAAATTCATTATTTTGCCATTTTCAGTTTTGGGAGGAAATAGTCCCTTCGTGCCTAGAGGGAAATTTATGGAAATTATTGCCAATGAATGCAAATTATTTTTCAGCAACCAACTCTTGCCTGCCCCTCTGCCCTACCCCCTCCACACACACACACACTTTTTCTTCAGCAATCTGTATACAACAACACAGGTGAAGCAAAATGCTAAAGTCAAAACACAGTTGGCTACCTGTATATTAGTCAGCCTTAAATCCAGAAAGGGACTTGTTAGGTGACTTGTCACCTAGTGGAATTCTTAGCTCAAAGGTAGATGCATATACTTTTTATGCAGTACATGGGGACAGTTAAGGTAAGTACAGATGTTCAAAAAAACCCTGGCAGAAGCACTGTCACTATTGCACTTTACTTAGAGTGCTATGAGTTAAAGTGGGAATGAACCAAACACACATTTGCTGTTCAATCAGGGGGAACTTGGTGCCTACCTGCACTGGACAAGGCCAGCAGGCAGGGGGCACTCCCACATACCTCCCATAAGGCTGCCAGAGCAGCCCCTCTCCCCAGCCCTGCCGTTCTGTCATTGGGTGAGGGGGAGAGGTGGAATGAAGCCCCCCCATTGTGAGGGCCTCCCCATAGCTTGCTGGCTGGGGTCTGGAGAGGACTGGCCCAGGTCCATGTGGCAGGGGGCTCCTTTCCCCCCTCCCCAGCCTCTTGATAACTGCAGCCAGGAACTGCAGAGCGGGGCTGTGTACCCCTTTGCTGCATAGTCCCAGCCTCTCTCCCTCCCCATCCTGAGACCCCAGTCTGTAAGCTGGGAGGAAGGGGTTGGGGGGGGCTCGCATCAGGTCTAATAATAAGCACTGATCAGCACCACAATGAGAAGTACTACAGAGTAGGAAAAACAGGAGCAGGATGATTTTGATCTTTGATGACGATCTTTGATCAGCATTCTGTCCTGCTTTGACTAAGGTAATGCACCAAGTGCATTCCCCCACTGAAAGAGAATGTATGTCTTGGAACTATTACCAGTTCATAGGCTTGGAAGAAGGATGCCCAGTATTCAGTAAAGTCCTACATACACTGCGTGTATCTCAAGTTACATGCTAAGAGGAGGGTTGTGAGACAATTAACTCTTAACTTTGGATCTCACTATACCTGATACTTTCCTATATTGCTCCATAGGTAACTACCATTCATATATAATCATAGAATGGCAAGGCTGAAGGAGCCTCTGGAAGTCATATAGTCCACCCACCTGCTCAAGGCAGGATCCTCCCTGACTAAACCATCCCAGTCGAGTATCTGTCTTTACTCTTAAAAATACGTAAGGATAGAGATTTCACAATCTCTCTGGGTAGCCTGTTCCAATGGTTGACCATGCTCATAGTGAAAACATTCTTCCTAATATCCAATCTCATGTGCATCCTCCTGAAGATTCAGTTATATTGCTCCATAAACTGTATCTAGGAAACACAAATACATATTTTCTGTATTTTATCAAAAATAACTTTACTCAGTAAAAGGGTATCCATCAAGATACAAGGGATGTCACCCATTCTTTTAAAAAATTGTTTCCAGGAACATGATAAACTATTCCATTCCAATAAAAACATTGATTTTTCTTGGAAATTTCTAAATTGTCAAAAACTTAGCATTTTTAATAGCATCAAGCCTTTGGGGATTTTAGTTACATACAAGGTATAAATCCAGTCCATGATGTATCATTTAGAAATAGTAGTTCCCATATATATAGGTTTCTCTGTGTCTGCAAGAAAATTCAGAGTATATAACACTAGTTTTGTGTACCTGTAATTTTTTGATAATACATTCATTTTTAAACTGTAAGTGGGTATACTAAGAATACTGTATATTGAGATTAATTATACACATTAAAATGAATAATTTACATATTCAAATCAAATAAACCCAGGTATTGTTTTTACACACACTCAAGAAAATTCAATCCTGTTCATTTAACTGTAACATCATCTAACTTTTATATTGGATCAATCTGTACAGCCATTTAAAAATAGGCCCCCTTGAAAAACTCAATTTGTTAGCATTATGTGTGTTGTGAAGGTGGGTCAATTTCTTCTTTCAGATATGCAGAGACAATTTATATTGAGATCAATGGGAATTGCATCCATGAAGATGGAAACAATAAGTTCTGAAAAGAAAAGCTCACCCTACAAATAAACTGATTTGAGTTAATGTGTGTTTTGCAGATTTTTTTTTTGCATCCTCTTGCATCATCCATATTCAGCAATATGCAGATTGCTGTGCTTTTGAGGGTTGAGAAAAATTTGGCAAAAATAGACTTGGCTTTATCCATTCCTCAAACAACATTGACTGCTGCACTTTTCTAAATATACCTCCATAGACCTGCAAGCAGAATTTTCCCATTAGTGTTTAATGCTGCTGTGCAGCAATCCACTTCTTGCACAGATAGCTATTCTCCAGATGCAATACCTACAAAGAATTCATAGAAATATCCATCTTTGAGTTTAGCACATGCAAGGGGCCTTGGTAGGGGGTTATAGTAGTTCACTAGCTCTTCTGCTTTTCATAGGTGAAAACTCACACTTGCATCATCATTATTTCTTGGAGACAAGTACTTCAAACAAAATTGAATAGTAGATTTTATGATGTGGAGCACTTGGGATGATGGTCTCATGCTGAAAGGTGTTAATAGCTACCAGCAGGTGAATCTTAGGGCTATTCCATGGGAATACTGTCATTTTAATTACAGCACCAGAACTGAGACAGACAGTCCCTTGACTGTAGACAGTTTGAGCCAACAGAAGTTGACTATCCCCAGCTACACCCTGAACCACAAAAAGTTAACCAGCAGAAGTCTTTTTCTGTCAAGAGAGCTGCCTTTGCAAAATGGATTTTATTGGCATAGAGACATCAGCTGGATATTAATATTACCTTATTGATAAATGTCAGTGATTAGTCCTTTTGTTAACATGTAGTATTTTTTTCTTGCTAAATTTAAAATATTGTCACCTGTGTAATGTTGTCAGGGGACAACCAGGATGTGGGCAGTCAGAGTTTAACCCTAGAGAGTCAGAGGTAAACAGGACACATGAGTCACAGACCAGGAGACAAGAGTAGATGGAAATATACCTGTCGTATTAAATACTGAAAGGGCTGTTGTTTATAAGCAGACAGCCATGCCCATGGCCTGCTGGAAGTATTTAGCCCAGGGGTGGGCAAAATGTGGCCCATGGGCAGGATGCAGCCTGCCAGACCATTCTATCCAGCCCGTGGGGCACCTAAAAAAATTAGAAAATTAATATTCACATGCCCCTTGCTGCCTGTCATGCAGCCCTCGATGGCTTGCCAAAACTGAGTAAGCGGCCCTCCACCCAAAATAATTGCCTGCCCTGATTTAGCCTGTAGGCAGCCAGACTTACCTAAGTTAACTAGAGCCAGTTTGGAGCTAATTAACTGGCCTGGTGCCCTGGTGAAAAATGACCAGGGAACTAGTAGCACTCCTGTTGCTCAGCCTCTTTTCACAACCTCCCATGCCTGTCAAAAAATGCAAGGAAGGTCAAGCCTGGACCTTTTTAGTAAATTTACCTGGGGGGGATGAGGGAGGGTGTGTTACCAAACCAAGTGTTACTTTATCTGCTGGAGGTCCCTGATATTATACTCAGATTTTTTTCTTCATCCTTTAGTCTCCCTGAAATAGAACTACAGTAGTTCTTTACACAGTATCTCTCTCAGCTCCACTGCTGCTGCCTGCAGCAAAAATCAAATACATTTAAGTAAGTGCGGTGCAGGTGTTTAATAAAGGTAAGCTGTAGCTGGAGGCATCTCAGGTGATTATGGGAGAAGGAGTTCAAAACCCTAATTCTATTGATAGCAGAGCAACTACCAGAAAGATCTACAACTCAGGGTGTTTAGAGATCCTCAAAATGGTGGCACAAATTTCAACTAATATGTGGGTACTACAGAAAAATGTAGGTTCAATCCAGTGTTTGTCTTCAGCTAGTCAGAAACACTGTTTCATCTGTAACCCTCTCATTCCTTCTACCCACCCAGACCTCTCTCAACATATCAGAAAAAAATATGGAAAATGTGTTGTTTTTTTTAAACAGGTAAAATATCATGGTTGGTCAGAGATTATTCTCCTCCCCCCTCTGCCCCCCCACCCCCACCCCCAGTTGTAATTATATTCAAAGTAGGTTTGCCCAGTTATCAGCAAAATATCTAGAGAAATCTAATAAAAAATACTGGTTTCTGACATGGCTAGTAGCAATCTTTAGAAAAACATATCAATAATGTTTGTGCCTTTATTATGCATCCAATAATGCTACATTTCTTCATCGGGAATAACTGTTTCTTTTATCTGTAACCTCTTTTTATATACCTTACCTGGCAAGAAATTTATATTAGTGCAATCAGCACTGCTTAAAATGCAGTAGGCTTTGAAGCTACAAAAGAATAATTTGTGTTGACAGCACCCTCACCAGCAAGTGATTTCTCTGTGTAACAGTCATAGAAAAGTAGATTTTACTGTTCGAATAATCAAGCGTTTTGACAAAAATTACTTTAACTCTGAGAGATTTGTGTGTCTACAGTTTTGACATAGAATAATTCATCTAGACGCTAAGAAACTCCTAGAGCTAAATTATGAAAAGAAAACTGCATGTGAAGAATACAGGCTTTAATAAACCCAATGAAAACTGCCAACAAATCAGATTGCTTTTGAGTACCTTTCTAGAATAAAAAACAAAAAAACAAAAAACCCTTTAAAAAGTTAACAGAGAATCTTTCAGCCTCTGGGGGAGAAAGTGTTCCTCCAGGTGGTTGTACATCTTTCTTATACCCAAAGACCAAATGTAACACCTCTACCACTCACTGGAAGTTATATACTTCAGGTCCACATTGAAGAACTGTACCATTTGACTCAGAGCATGGACACATGACATGTTTACACCTGTGTAACTTTAAATTACACTGGACGCTTCTACATGTGCATTTACTGTGCCATAAATTACTGTGCAATAAGCGGTTTTTAGGTTGGCGTCTACATGTGCAGCCATTAAAACACAGTAATGTTGTGTGTGGACTGATTTGGGTCTAATGTCAGTCTACACACACAGTGTTACTGAGCAATAAGGTGTCCACATGTGCATTACTGCACAGTAACTAATCGGGCATAAATTTGATACCTGCAAGATGCAGGTATCAAATTTACGCAGAAGTTGATGTAAGTCGCCTTAGCTACTGCTCAGTACAGGTGGCATGTGTGGATGTGTGCCCACACTGTAGATGAATTTTAAGTTACTGTGCAGTAAATGTGTATATATAGGCGTGCCCGCTGAATTTCAGAACAGACAGATGAGCAAGTATCCCAGAGTAAGTGCAGGCAGGATACAGTTACTACAGCTCCTTGACACTTCACAAGGCAGCAAGTAATAACCTACTTGCCTTGAGTAAATAGCTACCCTGTAAAATGCTATATCTACCAGTAGAACTTTCACTGGTGTAGTTTCACTCCTGATGTTTCCTGGGAAAATCACTATGCCCAGGTACCTACATTACACTTTTCCTAGTATAAGCGATTGGAAACCAGTCTAAACCCATAACAAAACAGAAGTTCTGCACACACACACTGGTTTAAAAATGGCAGAACCCAGTCTAAGATTTGCCTTTCCCACCAAACGGAGAATGTGTGTTCCGTTCACTACTGATCTAAACTATGCCGCTTACAGAAAACTAGGTAACTCAGATTGAGTCTGCCTTGGGCTTTTTGAATGTCTGTACCTAGCCTATATGACTTGGATCATTTATAACACAATAAGTACACATCTCTCTTGTCCATAAGCTGTATTATCCTTATACTAGGTTGATAAAACATTAATGGACATAAATGGAAATGGACAGGCACAGAAAATGCTCTAATGAAATTGGGGTGAGGTCATCAAGTTCTGGTCTTGGTTAAACCAGCACCAATTAACTCTACACATTTACTCTGTACATTAAATTAAAATGACTTTTGGAGCCACCCTAGAGTCTGTGATGCGCATGGCATGTTTTTAAATAAAATTTTGCTGTTGAACTATGATTGTCCATTCCAGTTTGGTATATTCAACTGCATTCCAGGGATGATTCAATGATAAGCTGGATATCTCTTCCTGACAAGTGTTGGAAGTCCAAGTCACACTGGCAGTCAAGTGGAGGCAAGGGGTCTGAGAAGGAATAAGAAGCATGAACCCAGTGTTCAAGAGGAATACGGAAAAGGACAAACAATACTATTAAAATTGCTATAAACATGCACCATTATAATCCCTTATAATCATAATTTAATTAATATTGAAATCATGTTTAATTATACTAATCATTAAATTAGTATCATTAAACTAGAACAAGGTGCTATATAAACAAAAAATGACAGACCCTGTCAACAACACTTCATGTCTGTACAAGTAAAATCAATACCAAAGGTCTGATCCTAGGTTAGCCTCATTAACAGGTTCTGTTTTGAAAGGAACTAAATCCAGCAGTCATGGGAGTTAAAAAAAATGTAAGACCACTACAGTGAGACCCAATAGCATAGCCTGGAGAAGGGCATGAAGGGCACTAGCTCCAGCTACCAATTCAGAGCTGGTACCAGAATGGTAGCCCTCAGGGAACCCACACCGGTATGGCAGCCCCCATTCAGGGAGCTTGCTATGAGGCAGCGGAAGTCTGTGCCTCTAACACAACTGCAGCAGCTCCTGAGTGGGAAAGTAGGCACTTGCTTCCCTCTCCCCTTCACGCCCCCCCCCCCCCCCCAGATGCCAACATTTTTAGTTACACCTCTAGTGAGACCAGGAAGCAAAATGGTCAGGATCCAAAAATGCATTCAAGAGTGTGAATGCATCTCTTCCAAGTCTCCACTGAAGCAAACTGGTTTAAATTACCAAGCCCAGTAATTTTGGCAGATGTATTTGGCTTACAGTTTTATTAAGAAAAATGCATTGGACTACGGCTCATTAAATAGCCCATGGGAGCAGAGTACCCTCTGTAAAAGGAGGAGGTCTGGCTTTCTGGGAGTCCAGAGACCAATATTCTTTATCACACTGTTGCTATTCTGTGATTGCTGAAGTTTGATTTATAGGAAGCATTGCTGTTAGTGAAATCAGTAATACCTGCATGGGAAGACATTTACTACAGTATAGGATACACTTGAAATGGAAATAATTCTCTCCAGATGTTATAAATCATAAAAATTACAAAATAAAAAACCATAGTAATAATAATAATTAAGAAATATGCTCTCTGGGTGATGATAACATTTCAAAAATGTACACTTGTCAGAAACTAAATCTACACTCGGGAGAGCTAGTGCATTTCTTCCAAATATCTGCTGATGCAGATTGATTTAAATCAGTAAACCAGATAACTTTGAAAAATGCCTTTGACTTAAAATCACGTCAAGAAAAATACATAGTACTAAAACCCATGACATTATTTTTGTTTCATTGAGCAAAAGGCAGCAGCAAAAAATATATCTAGTGGAGAGTGAGGGTATGGAAAGGAAAAAGTATAGCTGCATAGCATAATTCCCAAACTCTCCAAATCAGTGTTCCACAAACTTTTGATACCAGGGACACACTTTTTTCTAGATTAAAATTGATGGCACTCTTCACTCTTACACCTGAAAGGGGAGAGGGTGTGTGTGTATGTGTGTATGTGTGAAATACATATGTAATACAAGCAATGGTGTCCAACCTTCTGGCCCCACAAACCAGATGAGTGGTGCTGGGTCACTCTGCAGGCTATAACTGGCCCATGTGTTCAATTCCATTGTGTTTGGCAGCAGGGAAACAGTGGCAGTGTTAATTACCACTGCTCCTCCACTGCCAAATATATGGATTTGTGGGAAATTATGAGGACTGGAACTGTTACTGATAAAGCCTCATTTTTCACTACACACTTCCACTGCTCTTGCAGCACACTAGCATGCCAAGGCACACACTTTGGGATTCACTGTTCCAGAAGCACCATGGGAGCCGTGTGGAAGTACATGTCTAAAGCACTTGAAATTGTTGGGGTCAAGTCATTCTGTATGACTTATTGCACTCTCTAGGCAGCATATTTGCTAACATATAGCTACATCTTACTGTGGCTTGAAAAAAGGGTCTAATTCAAAGCTCACTGAAATTAGTGGCCATTGAATTAGGAACTAGGGGCTCTCATACACGTGCAGGGAAGCTACTCTGACATGCTGTAAATCCAGTTCCTTGGAGCAGACTTGATTAATCATGAAAATTAACATGCTCCACCAGACTCCAGCATCACGTGTATCAGCATCACCACGCTGAAAAATGGTAGTGAGGCACTTTGAACTAAAGTTCATTGAACGACCTTTAGTTCAAAGTGCCATGCTGCCATTTTTTTCAGCACAAGGATGCTGATACATGTGATGCTCAGGTGCTTTTAATTAGTGTGACTCACTAATTAAAGCACTCCCTCCACCTCCCAGAGCACGTCTATAAACGTCCTAAGGTACCAATTTTGCAAAGTGCTTTAGCACCAGAATAACCATGAATACATGAGGAGTGTGAACTGAAGTCAATGGGATGACTTGTCCTCAAAACAAGATGGATACTAAAGTAACCCTAATCAGGGTTAAATGCACTTTTTTCTAGTCTTCAAGGCAGAAAAATAAAGAACAGGCCTTTCCTAGGTATTAACATTGTCAAAATGCAGTATTTGCTAGATCTAGATAAATAGGAAAGACTGTTTATTGTCAAATATTGATGCAGTTACCATAAAAATAGGAAGTAATAAACACATACAGACAAGAAAACTATAGGTAAGTAAACATGTTCCTATGTTACCTTTCTTGAGAAGAAAGGACAAAGAATCAAAAGACAAAATAATAACAGCAGAAGGCCTAAGAGATACATTTTCTTTCCAAAGTAAAATTTCTGCATCAAGTTTCTCCATCAAATTTCTCCATCAAGTTTCTCCCCAAGAGCTCTTCCACAGAAATAACCAAACTCACAATTAGTATATTGAAACACACAAGACAGAAGATTCAAAGCCAAAAGCTGAAGCTCTTCCTAGGAACACCTTTTCAGAGAGACTGTTCATTAAGAAGAAAAGGAACCACCAAATAAAAATGACTCAGCTTGTTGGAACATTAAGTCTGGGGGTAATAAGAGCTACTTGTTATCAGTGGGAATGAAAACAGAGGAAAGAAGGGAGAATTCAGGGTTTTCATTCTCTGCCATAGGAAGAGTTTCTGCATGCTGTGTGAAAGTAAAAGAGTACAGATTTGAGGTGTGAAGGACAGAATGCAGAGTATACTTTATGGACAGTGCTAAAAGCATGCACTTTTCTTGATTTCAGTAAAACACAGAAAATCCTAATATATTTTCAATTGTCTTGGCAGTTGTGAGGCTATCCCTTTTCTGAAAATGGAGGACCAGAGAAACAGATCACACTTTATTCATACTTATCCTTGTTCACCATTTACCTTATTGCCCTCAATATATACTGCTTTTCTGTCTTCAAGTATGTATCTCAAAACTGCAATATTTAATGTATCTAAAGGCAATAGCCTTATCTATAACTTTTGCTCTGCTGATTTTTTTTCTGTCCTTCAAAATTGATATTGACAGATATAGTTGTTTTCCTTTGTGGCTGAAGAACACAGTATCATAGAACCCTTTGGTTCATCAAGTTCAGTCCTAAATTTCCATAACTGGTGGTAGATTAATAGGCAATTAGAGGCATAAGCACAAATTATGCCTGTGTTACAAGATGAAGTAGACATATTTGGTGCAAATATTTTAAGATAAACTTGGTCATTCTGAGTATTTTGCTCTTAGCCAGATGTACCCACAAAGATTCAATGAAAGTAAATGGTACAATATGGTGTCAATGTTATGCGCTGTGTGAAAGTAAATCCTATTCTCTCTAGGTTTTGTAAAACATATGATACAATATAAGTCCCCAGTTTAGGAAAGCATTTCTATTCAGAATAGGTCTTAAGTGCAAACTATTGCTTATGGCACGTATTTGTGTACTGCCCTTAAGAGAGATGGATTTAAGCATACCAGCGCTTTCCACTACTAGAGTCTAAAATCTTTTATGTGGTTTCTTTGGAAGCTCTGGTCCAATGGCATTAAAAATAAATCAATAGTCTTAATCCTGAATCTTTTTTAATTCATCATCTGTAATGTAATTTTTGGCAGAAAATTTTTATTTAATATGAATCAACGTGTGCAACAGGCAAATTAGGGGACTAAGGATGTGAGCTGGCACAGTTTTTCCTCCTAAATAGCATGACATTGCAAATATTTGGAATGCAACACAAGTTGTAAAAAGAAAGTCTTACTTCTAACATAAAGTGATAATGGCTCAGGCTGTTTTTTTTTCAACTCAAATTGGCAAATACTTAATGTTAAATAATGTAGAAATGAAAGGAATATGGTAGAACTCTCAGTCCTGATTTTGATCTATATCCTTTAGTCAAGAAGGGAACTGTCAACTTATCATCTGACTATAATTTAGTATCTCCTCCCTTTCCACCCCCTCCAATCAATGGAATTTATTTCATCTGCAGAAACCACCGGTGTTATTGAAGAGTACATTCTGTACTATTACATATGCCGTAAGAATAATAAAGGTAAAATCCAGCTTTCTTATTTCTTCTATTTTTCTCACCCTTCGGAACTAGAACCAGGTCTGAACTAAAGCCCTGGATCAAAAAAAAAATCCTCAGATATTAGGCACTGGGCTGCAGGTTTAAATCCTGATCTCAGCTGCATGTGTTGAACTTACTCCATATATAATAATCTGAAAATAAATCTGTTTCAATAGCCTATTCCTATTTAATAATGACTTAAGAAATTAGGGTATTACTAAACAAGAATAGATGTAAGTGTAGTGCACTGTATTTAGATCACAATCAAGCTTTGATGTTAGGATTTATTTTGCTAACACTTCTAGTAGTAAGTATGTATAATATTTATCAGGTATTTTCTTTTTTGAGCAGCTGAAGTTAGAAAAACAGGTAGAATAGCAATTTAGTACTGGAACCTAATTTTTATAATTTAAATGTTGATATTTTAACTAGGAAGTATATATTGTTAATCAGAATTGATTACATGTCCTGAACTGGAATTAGTTGATATTCATTATCCATTATGTCTTCAGCTTGTATCCTTTAGCCTGTGAGCCTGAACAGCCAGGCCTCTAATAATCTTTAAATAAAAAATAGTTATACGTAAAATGAAATGGGATCCTCCTTGTTAACAATGCTACTCTGATTTTAAGTAGCTTCTTTGTAGCGATGGCTGATCCTAATGGCCAACTGAAGTCTTTTGACAATAACAGTAAAAGGAATTAAGTCAGTGGTTCTCAATCTTTATAAACTCAAGTCACACCTCATTAAACATGAAGCACCTTAGAAAATGCCATTTCTTAGCTTTCACTGTCTTGCCTACAAAAAATATAATAGGACAATTCTTTTGTTGCAAACAACTCAGAAAGACCACAACAAATTTGAATGTTTATGATATTATGAATTCCTATTTTAAAACTCAGGGTTTACCTTGTGAATTATGTATACTATAGGTGTTTTCAAAATTAATGCTAATTTTGTGTGGAACCCTGCAGCACCCTATAAAGGGTTTCACAAAGCCCAGGATGCCATGGCACCCTGATTGAGGATCACTTAGGTATATATTTGAAGCAGAGGAGAAGTCCAATCAGTTGTACTTTTGTACCTTGCTGAACAGGGCCTTAATTGTAAGATTTTAGCATCAAATACTTAAGCTGCTAACTTTTAAAAGACCAGTCATGAAGCACAGTTAACTAGCAAGATAGGTGAAGTAGGGCAGATTTTTTTCTCTGGGTTTAAACCTAATTCAAGGTTGTATTCCAGGGGATGAACATCAGAGGATTGGTTTTGCTTTTCTAGTCAATAACCACAAAATACAGTCTAGTCATGCACCCAATACCAAGGGGGCAGGGGGGGGAAGGATTCGTTGCAACAGTAGCAGGGGAGCAAAAAACAAACAAACAAACAAAAAAAAACCAACCAAGCAAAACGAAGTAAAACAAGACAAAAAACCCAAGCACCAACACAATGATTCCTTTTTAACTTTCACACCCACTACCCTTCTTTATAAAGACCTGGAAGCTACATTCTAGAATGCACAACAGTCAGACGAACCAAGAGATACACTGAGAAAAGGACTATGAGCATACCAGTATGGCCCCAGCTCTCTAATAACTTGGTATACAAATATGATTATAGTTTATTGGAGATCAAACATAAAAATGTTTAAAAAAAAGCAAAAATACTTGTTGTAGAGAAGATAAAGTTTAAGATGATGCAGAGAACTGATCAAAAGGAAGCTGACAGATTTTTATTAAATAATTCAATTTGTAATTGAAGTTTGGTATTATATGCACTGTACATAAATGAATAAGTAGTAAAAATGGCATATGAATCTCTCATCTGTTTCTCTCTTTTTCAACAAAATTACTTTCTAGGCTGAAAGTTGGAAGCAAAGCAGTTTTCAGGAAATTTGGGATAGGCATTGACATAGGCTGGAACTGGAGAAGGAACAGGAGAGTACTTAAAAGAAGAAACATCAAAATGGCATGATTTTTTTTTAATAAATTTCATAGACATCATCATCAGGGCTGGAAGGGACCTCGGAAAATCATCAAGTCCAGCCCTCTGCCCAAAGGGCAGGAAGTCAGCTGGGGTCATAGGATCCCAGCAAGATAAGCATCCAGTTTCATCTTGAAGGTGTTCAATGAAGGCGCTTGAACCACCTCCGGTGGCAGGCTGTTCCAGACCTTGGGGGCTCGGACAGTAAAGAAATTCTTCCTTATGTCCAGCCTGAAACGATCCTGAAGTAGTTTGTGACCATTCGACCTCGTCATCCCTTGGGGCGCTCTGGTGAACAAACGTTCCCCCAGATGCTGGTGGTCACCCCTGATAAACTTGTAGGTGGCCAGCAGATCACCCCTGAGCCTGCACTTTTTCAGGCTAAAGAGCCCCAGGGCGCTCAGCCTGTCATCGTAGGGTCTGCTTCCCTGACCTCTGATCATGCGCGTGGCTCTTCTCTGGACTCTCTCAAGCTTCTCCACATCCTTTTTGAATTGTGGAGCCCAAAACTGGACACAGTACTCCAGCTGCGGCCTCACTAAGGCCGAGTACAGGGGGAGAATGACGTCCCGGGATTTGCTTGAGAGACGTCCCGGGATTTGCTTGAGACGTCCCGGGATTTGCTTGAGATCATCGAGTCTGACCCCCTGCATAGGCAGG
>NW_005841970.1:125490-149383 GCF_000455745.1 Alligator sinensis
TCCCATGGGACTGATGAAAGACTGACGCAAAGTACCTATTTAATAGGTTGGCTTTTTCGTGGGCGTCAGTTGTCAGTTGCCCCATCTGGCTCAGCAGGGGTCCAATGTTGCCCCTGCTTTTCCTCCGGCTCCCCACATATCTGAAAAAGGACTTTTTATTGTCCTTGATGCTCAAAGCTAGCTGGAGTTCAGTTGCAGCCTTGGCTTTCCTGGTCTGCTCCCTACAGGACCGGACCAGTGCAGAATAATCCTCCTTGGAGGTGACTCCCATCCTCCATCCTTTGTAGGCCTCTCTTTTTAGCCTCAGGAGGTCTGCTAGGTCCCTGGAGAGCCAGGGGGGTGCTGTGCCCTCTTGCTGCCTTTCCTCCGAGATGGAATAGACTTAGTTTGAAATGAGATGAAAAATTAAACTGTGGAGTGTATATGCACAGCATAACACTGTAGCACTGGATAGAATACAAAGGAATTTGGTAAGTTCAGAATCTGGGGGCATGGAAGGGAACCTGAAACTGAAGAAGAGAATTGGTGATGTCCTGGAGTAAGAGTTTCTTGAGGAAAGGTCAGGTGGATTTCCCTGTCTTCCATGGATGTGATTTCCTCATATGATGCTAATGTCAAATCACCCAACCCTAAAAAAAGGTTACTTTGATCCCTGCTGCTCATAAAAATGCACCTGAAGAGGCAAAGCCTTTACTGCTGAAATGTTCCATTTTGCAGATGTTATCAGAAGTTTCCAAATACATTTCCTCAGTGGAGGAACCTGCCCCTGCAGTTCATTTCCCACTACCATTCCCAGATACCATATATCATACTGGTAATATTATTCTGTTCCTGAAAAATATGCTGGGTTATGCAGTCACCTGAGGCTGAAGGTGGCACCATGATCTTAGAAGAGGAAAAAAATGCAAAGGACTCTAAGCTAGCCTTGCAGCAAACGGGTTCTTAGCAGAAGACAGAACAGTCTTAGTTCTGCTTTACTGTCAATAGCTTCAAGAGGTTGTTACAACCATCAGGGGTAATGTGACCTCAGTCAAACCTCCATCAACTATAATAAATGATTGGCATGGGAAATAAGTTAACACTTCTGAAAATTTTCCTATCAAGGTTGTGACAGATTTTGAACAGCTTTATGCTAGTGCACAGGTGCCCCAGCATCCAGCTCAGAAAGTAGATTAATATGTTAACTTGCCAAGGACTTCTGCTTCCTTTATAGTTTTTCCTAAAATGGGGAGAAAAAAACATGGGTATATTTTTAGTTGTGCATTGTTTTCATCTGTGAAAATGTTCATCCATTGCACATAAAGGGGAAATATTTGCTGGAGCTTCTTAGTTACATATTAGCAACATCCCACCAATAAAACTATGAAAGAAAAGAAAGACTTACAACACATCAAAGGGGCCCAGTTCCTAAAACAAAGTGCTCCTTTCTTAATATATTTAATGTACTGTATTTGCCTCTCTTCCTTCCAAAATAGAAATGCCAGCTTTAAAGAAATGATCCCCAAATAAGTACAAGGAATTATTATAGTACAAAGCTACATTACCTTAATATTTTACATCATACACTACTTATAAGACTGCACAAGGCACAGTTTTTATCTTTTAATCATCAGCAAAACAAAATATTTTTATTTCCGAGGCAGGTATCCCAATCAGATGTTGGGTATGTTGAATTAACACTTTGAGATCTTTTTCATTTAGCGATAATAAGCTCCATCCTCATTTATGCCACATTTACAGTTGCACCAGCTTTAAAATCCCCTTCCACTACCAGAATGGATTAATGGAACCTTAAGCCAGGGCCCTCGATTTTATGAAACAGCAGATTACTTGGCTAGGCATAGATTTATAGAAATACATTTTAGGGAATAGATCCCCTGCTGGTAAATATTGTTATTGTTCCATTTACTCCACTCCACATAGCTTTACATCAGCTGAAGACCAAGCCCTGGTTTTCTTTATTCTGTAGACTAAAGGTTGATAAGCTTTTGAAAATGTTATAATATAGAGAACTGTACTGGGCACACATGGGCAGATTTTGAGTGGACTAGAAGAATGAAAACATCTTTGATCACAAATAAATGGGTGTTGGGTACGTATCAATACAAACAACCCTCACTGACAACTATGCACATCTTGATCAACCCCTCCATTGTCTTGGAGGTCCTTTATCGTTTTATCTGGGGCACAATATGATTATACATTATTAACATAAACTAAATACAATGAAAAGCTTCAGATAGCCAATATCAACATATTTTTTTTACTGTTGGGTTTGATTTTCATCGTATTCTTTGAGGGTGAAATTCCAGCATGTTCAGAGGACCAGCACATCAATCCCAGTTAGCATCCACAGATGAGGATGGCATCCTACTGTTATGTAGGATTCATGTGGGTGCATAGGCCTTGGACTGGTGGTAAATTCATCTTGGCAGTCCCTACTTTCTTGGTGCTGCCAACGAAAAGAATTGTTTTTGTCTTCTAATGGAAATTAAAAATGTCTGTACTAATAAAACCAGCGGTAATAGGTTAAAATCTAAGGCAAAAATAAGAGCTTGTTTCTGCTCTTGTGTATCTGGTGTGTTTTGGGCAGTCAGTGGAATTATTCTGGATTCACCATGTTATGATAGCCTGAGAGTGATGTTGTAACTGTGTGATGGTCCAAGAATATGTGAGAGGCAAGGATTTTTTGGGTGGTATCTTTCAATAGCTTACCTAATTTTGTCCCAACTATACAGTTGGTCCAATAAAGGTGCCACCCAAAATATTTCTTGCCTGTGGATCTATCAGAATTATTAGATTTTGCCCAACAGAAGCAGATTTTGGCTCCTAATCTTCTCTATTCCTAAGTGATTAGTACTCAAATTATCTCTTTAAACAATGCAAATTATTGTTACCATTTACTTCTTTACAGGTTTAAAGAGCCATTCTCAGTCTAGTTTTTCTGACAGGGTTTTATTTAACAAAACTCAAAAGCTAGATAAAGAACAAAAACAGAAACAAAAACCCCAATAAAAAAGCCCTCTTCAAATGAGAATGACCTAATTTTATGCCATTTTCACTTCTTTAGTGACAGCCTTATTCAACCCATATTGTTTCCAGTGGATTTATATATAGTCACACTGTTGAGAAATATTCCTTTTTAATAAATACAATAGATAATTTTGAGTGCAGAAGTGCATATCTGCACAAAGAAACAGAAAAAAAGACAGTTGATAAACAGCCTAAGTAGAAACAGGTCCAAGTCTCTCTTATAATGTGATACAAATGTAATTGCTGTGACCATTAAAGCAACTAAAAAGCAAAAAAATCACAGCATGTAATTTCAAAGTGACAACAATTAAATTTCCTTGAAAAAAGAAAAGCATCACCCTTTTTGTTGCAGGATTGTGCTTTGTCCTTGAACCCACTTTACTCATGATCATACTGCCAAAAGTCTGGGACTAGTGGGGTTTATATTTTTTCATCATCATCAACATTATTTATTTTTTTAAATGCAACTGGGCTTGCTTGCTTCAAGGAGGTTTTTGAAACATCTGTGTGCATGGTAGACATAGCTATAGTCTCATAATCCTCATCCCTGGAGCGGAAATCACAAAAATGAAAGAAAAACTGTAAGTCTCTCTGGAAGTTCTTGTTGAGAAACCCATAAAAAATAGGGTTTACACAGGTTGAGATCATGGCTGTGAGATGGCAGATCAAGAATAACAAATTGTGGCTGCAGGTAGCAACAGGTAGAATTTCATGATTCCAGTCAAACACAATATTGAAGATGGTAAGGGGCAACCAACAGACAGCAAATGCAACCACAATAGAGATCAGCATGATGTTGATCCTTTTCGTTTCAGTAGACCTGTACTTATTGTCTCTCATCTTGTCCATCATGTTGTTCCTTCTTTTCAAGCGTATGTATATCTGCAGGAAACAAAAGTCAACAACAACAAGGAAAAAAATTGTAGAATCATTTAGCCTAATGACACCTCTAGGGACAAACAGAAATCAAACAGACAGCACAAAACAAAATCTCTCTTACCTTTAAGTAGCAAATAAATATAAAACAAAGTGGTCCAAAGTACTGTATCACCAAAAGGGATGTGGTATAAGAAAGCCTGACAGAGTCGAAAGGGAACAAGTCTAAACATACATATTTGTCCTTATATTCATCGATTGTTATGTTTCTAAAGGGTTCATCAGTTAATACATGATACATCATGAAAGGCAACGAGGAAGCCATAGCTACAATCCAGATGGCAGCAATTCCTATGTAGGCATGTCTATTGTTTGGCCTCCACCCTCTGGGGTTGATGATCAGCTGATGGCGTTCAATAGCAATCAGGACCAAAGAGAAAACTGAAACTGTGATTGAGGCACACTGCACAAAAGGATTTAGCTTGCACATGGCCTCTCCAAAAATCCAGTGGTCCATTAAAGTGTATACAAAAGTGAAGGGAAGACACATGATGGTTACTAAAAGATCTGAGAAGGAAAGGTTGACAATAAGGATGTTAGTAACATTGCGCATTTCCTTTTGTTTTAAGATGATGATAATCAAGGCCAGATTCCCAGAGACTCCCAGAATGATCACAGCTCCATAAGCCAGGGCCAAGGTGAAGACCATGGCCAAAGGTACATGGCAATCTTCATCTTCAAAGTGTAGGATTCTGGAGTTCTGAGAAAAATTCAAGTAGATAGAATGATTCACAAAAGAGGAAAGAAGGGATGTATTCATGTTGTTTAGAGTTTGGGTTCAGGCTTTGTAATAATCTCTATTGCAGTTTGTCTCTCCCAAATAATTTCAAAAGTTCAGAATATTCTTATTTCCAACAGGGTAGGTGCTCAACACAAGTTGCAACTGGATTTTCATTTCCTTGATAGTGCTGTATAATCTGCAATGGTAAAGGAACATATATGTTTATTTTGTATAAGAACATATATGTTTATTTCTTATTTTCAAGATAGGGGTATTTATGGTACCAACCCTATAGATGCTGGTACCTGAAGCCCTTGAGGCATTAAAAACATATTAGCATTCTAAATTATAGAATGATTCTGTAATTGGCCAGAATGAGAGTTGCTGTTCTGACCTTCTGAGGATTTATTTTGACAGAGAAGAAAAAAGAGAGACTATACACCGGTATATACGCGTATGAGTACTGTATATATGCACCAGAGTATATACTGGCTATCAGAACATACTAGATAACACTGCTAAAGCAACTAACCATGCTAGGAATCTGTTAAAGTACTTTTAAACAATAGAACATTCTTTCAGAGTAAAAGTCATGGGCTCACAATGGGAAACCTATTTATAGATAAGTGATTATAATATGGTCATGAAACAGTCATAATATGTGGAGAACAAAAAGTTATGCATTTCTGAACATGGTTCCCCTGATTTACCTGTGGTAGGTTAGGTCTATGTTGGGTCAGGATTTATGGTAGTCTCATGTAGAATTTAGATTATGTATGGTTTGTATGGGATGGTTTAGATAGGGATGATCCCTGCCTCAGGTTGGACTAGGTGACCTCTGGAAGTCACTTCCAGCCCTACTTCTGTATGCTTCTGTGAGTTAGTCTCTGAGGTGCTACCCTGCCTTCTGCCTGGTGATGGGGAGGGAGAGAATGATTCTGCATTATGCAATACAAAATATCTTTCATCACTTGTTCAGAATCCTTGACACAGACCTTGGAGTAGCAGGCAATAAATAAGACCCTAGAACAGTGGATCCCAAACTGTGGTATGGGTATTACGAGTGGTACACAGACAACCTGTCAGTGGTACTCATTAACAGATTTTTTTTTAATTACTTTATATGACAAACTTTGCTGGTAGTACTTATGGCTGAACTGAAACATTTGCTGGTGGTACTTAAGGTTGTATCATTTTAAATTGGTGATGCATGATCTGTCAGAGTTTGGCAACCGCTGCCCTAGAAGTAAAATAACTTTTTATACACAAGTGTATGGCAAGCCAGGTGCCAAGAAAGCCTGTTTTGGCCATGAATGGTGCATGCCCCCGGTGACTGGTGGGGCACAGCTGAGCTGGCAGTGGCGGGAGCGTGGCGGCAACCTCAGGAGCATGGCAGCAGTGAGCAGGGGAGCTCCCGCAGACGCCACTGGCTCTGTCAGGGGTGGTGAGCACCAACCAGGGGTTGGCAACCACCCACAGGCACCACCAGCAGCGGTGGAGGTTGCCAGCGGGGATTGCTCACCGCCTGCAAACACTGCCAGTGGTGTCGGCGGCAGGGTGGCAAGCAGCAACTGCCCACAGAGGGTGCGCTGCCATGCTCAGCGGGTGCATGTGCACCTGCATGTACCCCCTACACGTTGGCCCTGGCTTAGGCCATGCCAATGGAACAATTCTGCCATTTCAGATCCTCATTAGGGTACCATCCAGCCAACAAACATTGAAACTAGAGTCAGCTGTAGTCACTCACAGTGGAAAACAGGGTCATAGAATCATAGAATCACAGAAAACTAGGGTTGGAAGGGAACGCAGGAGGTCATCTAGTCCAACCGCCTGCTCATAGCAGGACCATCCCCAGTTAGATCATCCCAGCCAAAGCTTTATCTAACCAAGTCTTAAAAACCTCCAAAGACGGAGACTCCACCACCTCCCTAGGTAACCCAGTGCTTCACCACCCTCCTAGTGAGAACGTGTTTCCTAATATCCAAGCTAAACCTCTCTTGCTGCAACTTGAGACCATTGCTTCTTACTCTGTCGTTTGCCTCCACTGAGAACAAGGTAGCTGAAGGTCGCCTCAGTGCAGAGAGGCACGTGCAAGTGAGAAGGAAGACTTCTACATCAGCAAGGAGCACAGAGTGGGGAAAAGTACCCCAATCACCACCCACAGACCAGAAAGCACTCTGAGATGTGAAGGGCTGGATGACCCTGGTGATGCTAAATAAGTGCCCTGAGCCCTCCGCATAAAGAGCCTGGGCTGCCTTCCCCTAGATCCACCGGGGTGGAAGGGCTGGCGGGCTGTGGACGAGGACGGGAAGGCAGTGCATGCTCCAGGATGCCTGGAAAGGGCTCTGGATGCGGGGGGAGGCCGGCTTTGGTCCTCCCGGAGAGAGCATCTGCCCAGCAGAACAGGACCAGGAGCCAGGACGCGAGCGCTGCGGGGGCCGGGCACAGCGGGGGATGCTCAGGGCTGAAACCCAACGCAAGCCGGGACGACCCCGGCGATGTGTTCCCGGAGCAGGCGGGCCTGGAGCCGGGGTTTCGGAGGGACAGGGGGAGCTTGCCCCTCCGAGGGGGCCCGGAGCCCTTGAGGCATTAAAAACATATTAGCATTCTAAATTATAGAATGATTCTGTAATTGGCCAGAATGAGAGTTGCTGTTCTGACCTTCTGAGGATTTATTTTGACAGAGAAGAAAAAAGAGAGACTATACACCGGTATATACGCGTATGAGTACTGTATATATGCACCAGAGTATATACTGGCTATCAGAACATACTAGATAACACTGCTAAAGCAACTAACCATGCTAGGAATCTGTTAAAGTACTTTTAAACAATAGAACATTCTTTCAGAGTAAAAGTCATGGGCTCACAATGGGAAACCTATTTATAGATAAGTGATTATAATATGGTCATGAAACAGTCATAATATGTGGAGAACAAAAAGTTATGCATTTCTGAACATGGTTCCCCTGATTTACCTGTGGTAGGTTAGGTCTATGGTGGGGCAGGGTTTATGCATTTCTGAACATGGTTCCCCTGATTTACCTGTGGTAGGTTAGGTCTATGTTGGGTCAGGATTTATGGTAGTCTCATGTAGAATTTAGATTATGTATGGTTTGTATGGGATGGTTTAGATAGGGATGATCCCTGCCTCAGGTTGGACTAGGTGACCTCTGGAAGTCACTTCCAGCCCTACTTCTGTATGCTTCTGTGAGTTAGTCTCTGAGGTGCTACCCTGCCTTCTGCCTGGTGATGGGGAGGGAGAGAATGATTCTGCATTATGCAATACAAAATATCTTTCATCACTTGTTCAGAATCCTTGACACAGACCTTGGAGTAGCAGGCAATAAATAAGACCCTAGAACAGTGGATCCCAAACTGTGGTATGGGTATTACGAGTGGTACACAGACAACCTGTCAGTGGTACTCATTAACAGATTTTTTTTTAATTACTTTATATGACAAACTTTGCTGGTAGTACTTATGGCTGAACTGAAACATTTGCTGGTGGTACTTAAGGTTGTATCATTTTAAATTGGTGATGCATGATCTGTCAGAGTTTGGCAACCGCTGCCCTAGAAGTAAAATAACTTTTTATACACAAGTGTATGGCAAGCCAGGTGCCAAGAAAGCCTGTTTTGGCCATGAATGGTGCATGCCCCCGGTGACTGGTGGGGCACAGCTGAGCTGGCAGTGGCGGGAGCGTGGCGGCAACCTCAGGAGCATGGCAGCAGTGAGCAGGGGAGCTCCCGCAGACGCCACTGGCTCTGTCAGGGGTGGTGAGCACCAACCAGGGGTTGGCAACCACCCACAGGCACCACCAGCAGCGGTGGAGGTTGCCAGCGGGGATTGCTCACCGCCTGCAAACACTGCCAGTGGTGTCGGCGGCAGGGGGGCAAGCAGCAACTGCCCACAGAGGGTGCGCTGCCATGCTCAGCGGGTGCATGTGCACCTGCATGTACCCCCTACACGTTGGCCCTGGCTTAGGCCATGCCAATGGAACAATTCTGCCATTTCAGATCCTCATTAGGGTACCATCCAGCCAACAAACATTGAAACTAGAGTCAGCTGTAGTCACTCACAGTGGAAAACAGGGTCATAGAATCATAGAATCACAGAAAACTAGGGTTGGAAGGGAACGCAGGAGGTCATCTAGCCCACCCGCCTGCTCATAGCAGGACCATCCCCAGTTAGATCATCCCAGCCAAAGCTTTATCTAACCAAGTCTTAAAAACCTCCAAAGACGGAGACTCCACCACCTCCCTAGGTAACCCAGTGCTTCACCACCCTCCTAGTGAGAACGTGTTTCCTAATATCCAAGCTAAACCTCTCTTGCTGCAACTTGAGACCATTGCTTCTTACTCTGTCGTTTGCCTCCACTGAGAACAAGGTAGCTGAAGGTCGCCTCAGTGCAGAGAGGCACGTGCAAGTGAGAAGGAAGACTTCTACATCAGCAAGGAGCACAGAGTGGGGAAAAGTACCCCAATCACCACCCACAGACCAGAAAGCACTCTGAGATGTGAAGGGCTGGATGACCCTGGTGATGCTAAATAAGTGCCCTGAGCCCTCCGCATAAAGAGCCTGGGCTGCCTTCCCCTAGATCCACCGGGGTGGAAGGGCTGGCGGGCTGTGGACGAGGACGGGAAGGCAGTGCATGCTCCAGGATGCCTGGAAAGGGCTCTGGATGCGGGGGGAGGCCGGCTTTGGTCCTCCCGGAGAGAGCATCTGCCCAGCAGAACAGGACCAGGAGCCAGGACGCGAGCGCTGCGGGGGCCGGGCACAGCGGGGGATGCTCAGGGCTGAAACCCAACGCAAGCCGGGACGACCCCGGCGATGTGTTCCCGGAGCAGGCGGGCCTGGAGCCGGGGTTTCGGAGGGACAGGGGGAGCTGGCCCCTCCGAGGGGGCTCGGGGGCAGGAGCCATGCTCTCTATGCCGCACGCCCTTCTGGGGCTGCAGGAGGGATGCCAAACCCACAGCCCCAGGGATCTCCGGCTCCCAGCACGTCGGCTCCCGATCATCTGCGTCCCAGAGCATTTTACTATGCAGAACATCTGTCGGGAGTGTTTGCTCGCCAGGGGGGAAGAGTCACCGCTAAAGAGCAGCTCCCGAGCACTGCCCCCGAGCACTGTCCGCCCTAAAGCTTGCCCCTCGAGACCTTGGCGTTACAAGCCTCCAGCACCCTCCCCTGGCCGTGCGCCGCTTCAGCACAAAAGGGGGATGGCCGAGGGAGGCATCTTCGCCCTGCTCAAATGTCCAGCCGTCTCCCACATCTCAGAAAGGCATGCAAGGCCCTCTGGCATCTCTAGTGCATTGAACTGGCCGGTAGCAACAGCTTGTCCACAGCACTTTCGAACTTGAATACCGATTAACATTCAACAGATTTAGTAGGGTCTAAGCATGATGTGTACTGCACCCTTGGGTGCTGGATATTATAAGTCCGAGTCCTAACTTTCCATTTATTGTATAGGGAACTGAGGGGTTGTTACAGGTTACCTTTAAACTATTCTAATGGCACTTGAAGTGGGAGCATCTATGCATCAGAGGGTGTTAAACTGTACTTAGTCCTCTCTAAGCATGTTAAAATTATATCACTTTGGGTTCTCCCTCAACGGTTCTGCCTGGGTTGGGCTAGTCTGCTCCACAGAGAGAAAGTAACCCATTTGCAGCGTCCCAAACTGCACAGCTCCCAGCCGCTGTACCCCTGACAAACTTGCCACCCAGGACCCAATGCAGGCTTCTGGGCTGGGGGTCAGGCACGCAGCCCTGCCCTCAGAGGGCTAAGCCTTTGCCACACATTGCTTACTCGCATGACCTGTCCTTATGGACACAGAGAAGGATGTGGAGCTGCAGGAGCCTCAACTAAACCTGAGGGTAGGAAACATCAGGTCCAGGCTAGAACCGCTGCCCAGGCTAGAAGAAGCTGGTGCATAAACATCATGATCTCGGGACTGACAACCTCTTCCTCTCGTGATGTTAAAGACTGGAGGGGGGGATGATCAAGGGCTAGGTCCTGAGCCCCTTCGATGAGGCAAAGATCTCTGATGAGATCGGTGAGGAATAGGGAGGGGTTGATATAATAAACCTGAGTGCTTGATCTAATAATCTGCTGAGGGATTGATATCATAATCCTTGAAGGAATCCGTTATGCTCAAACATACACTTGCAAGAGAGAGGTGGCTGCTGCTAGCTCACAATCCGTTTTCCCTATTACGGTAGCAGGGTTGGAAACGTGAGCTCAGTTCATGACCGATCGCATCTTTAACCTTGGCATCATTTTTCAACTGTATTTTCTCCTGCTCTGTTATAACCTGTTCCCTCACACAGCTCTAATTTTCCAGCTGTTTCCCTCCCAGCGATGAGATAGCAAAGCACAAACCCAGCCTGACTTGAGCAAACTGGAGGAAACGAGGAAACCTAACTAATCAACATTGTGTGATGGGCCGACAAAGGACTAGGGATCAAAGGGGAAGCAGCCCTTTTGATCTCCTTCATCTGAGCTAGGATTGCTCTCTCGCAAAGAAAGGAGGAGAAAGGAAGAAAAGAAAAAGCGAAAACTAAACACAGTGCACATAAAAAGAGATCAATATTTACCCATGCCACACAAATAGACGTGCTTAAATGATTCCTTCTTCCGGCTATAAAAGCACAGAGACTCAGGCATGTGTGCTTAGAGGGGGGGAAAAGAAAAGAAAGGGAAAATCAAATAAACTGGCACACCTCTGCTCCAACTGCAGCTAGCAACAGCCTTGTTGAGGCTGGAATTTCCTCTCTGCCAAGTCTCCCGCCAGCTATTTCAAATGTACACTTAACCCCAGGTCATAGCAGTCAGAGAGAGGATTGTCATGTTAATGGTGCCTGAAGTACAGCTCGATGATGTTATTGAAACACATCTGATCTCCGGCCAGTTAGAAGAGCTGTAATCTTACCCTGCCTAAATCCACTTGAGCAGTGCTACCTATAGGGAGCATGCAATAACCACAGGTGCAGGAACAAGTGTCCAAAGAGCAGATCCCTCATCCTCCTGGCAGGTAATGACTTCTCTTTGATGTCTCCTATGGCCGAGGCCGGATCCTGCACGCTTTGCTCAAAGTTGCCAGGGGTGGAGGGGTTTGCAGGATCAAACCCTACTGCGGGTGGCAGGGCCAATGAGGTATATGCAACGATTAAATCACTCGGCTGGTTTTGCAATCCATTCCTGCAAGGGATCCCTCCCCATCACCAGGCATGCAACCTCCACAGCGCTGCAAATACCTTTGAAGATGCTGCCTTCCTCAGGGAATTGCTGCAGCCCGGCTTGGATGAATCAGATCTTCTGACCCAAGTTTGACTACTCCTATTTTTCCAGCTGGTTTGGACATCCACTAAGTATTAATACATGTTTTACATGGGGTCATCGAGTCTGTTTCATCCTCCCGCTCTGCTTCTCATCCACAATCCCATGCACGGTCGGGGTGAGATATATATCACATATGTCTGTGTACAATGTCTGTGTCCATATTGAACACAGACATATGGACCTATCTGTAGACATTGTACCTGCATCCTTCTCTTTATGTGTCTATATGCAGGTAGAAAGCTGCCTGTGCATCTGTCTGGTGCATGCAAGGATTATTTACCAGCTTCAATTTTCCTTGGCCCGAACGACAAACCAGGGCAAGTTTCGCTTTAAACTAAAATTCATCCCTGCTTCATTTGGGCAGAAGAGATCACCTGCAAGCGCGTCAAGGCTGGACTTTGCTAGGTCCCCGCAGGTCAAGGGATGGAGTGGGAGATTCGTGGTCCTTTCCCCTCTGCCTTGGCTGGGATGATCTAGTTGGGGATGCTTTGAGCAGGGGGTTGGACTAGATGACCTGAGGTCCTTTCCAACCCAATTTTTTCTATGTTTCTATGATCTCCAGTAATGAACTCAGTCATAAACTAGGCAGAAGCTTTTTGGGGGTGCCAGGCCTAAGCTTTGCTCTCCCCCCGCTCGCTTCCATCACTCTCTGTTCCCTATTCTGCAGTATTTAGTAGGCGTCTCTAAAGAGAAAATCCAAACGCAAGGTCCTTCCTCGCAGTAGAAAAGCCAGGAGAGCCTCCAGCCTCCAAATCACACCCTAGGATTGGGGGGTGGGGGAGAGCTAGTTCTGTTTGTCAGGGTCGTGGCACCTTGTTCCATTACTGAATTTAAATAAACTGGAAGTATGGAGCGGATTAAGTTGACAGAGGTCGGGTTTGTCTTTGCCTGACAACTCATCAGCTGAAGACGACGCAGGTAGCCCTGGGTGCACCACTGCCCTAAAAGAAGGAGCTAGTCTGTGCTTCTCGGGGTAAGCAGGGAGAAATCAAGAAGAAGCAAAGGCACACAGCACTTCAACCTTTCCCTCTGGGAGGTACGCAGATCTCTCCTGCACTTTCCAAGGATGCAGATGAGAAGTTTGATGCAAGGGTCCAAGGATGCGATGCTAGGGGATTGGAAAGACCCTGAGAAAACTCTGCCTCCGCAAGGCACCAACCCCACAGGTAATGTACCAACGATCTGCTCGGTACAGTCACACATCCATCTCACTGACAGTCTGTCACCCGCTTAATCGCCCTGATGAAACATACAAATATCAGGCTTAAAACCTCATAGATAGATGCACCGAGACAGAAATTGAAAGAGAGAGAAAGAGAACTACGGGAGAAACTCACCTTATACTGTAAGTATTCTTGTTTTCTCTGGCTCCTTGATCTTATCAGGGTTTCGAGCAGAAGGAGGGATGGAGAACAAGGAGCAAGGCAAGTGGGGGAAAGAATCCACTGGTATTTCTCCAGCTCAGATCCTAAAGATTGGTGAGGAGAGCTGGAGACTCCTCCTTAAAGCTGAACACCACCTTATCCCAGTATCCTATGGTGGTGCTGAATTGTTCAGAACCTGAACATCCCAATGTAAGCACATCACCTTTAAATTATACATCTGGGGGTGGGTTGCCTAGTAATTCTGAAATAAATGCAATTAAGTATTGTAACAAAAATGGGGAGGAGGGAATGAAGTGAGAGGCAGTTTGAAATTGCTCGGTCTGGATATTAACATTTTATTTGCAAGGTAGTGCCATCTTGTGGTCAGTGTGAAGATATTAAACTTGAGCCGTTTGGCAAAGTGGCTGGTAACTGGTTAGCACTCTCATGTGCCATTGCAAAGTGTTATCTTTGTTTTAATCTAGACAGTTATGTTCTGCTTTGTTTGTCTCTGGGAAATGACTGAACTGGAAAAATTGCCAGTCTATTTTCAAATAGGCATATTAAGAAAGCTATTTCTAAAGGAAAGTCAATCATCATTCTTGCCAATCATCAAATATAATGAGCAGTCCCCAGATTTGGAGATTATATTATTTACTATAGGTATGCCTCACTCTACTCAAAATTATTTTTATTTTTCCCTCCCTCCAAATTCCAGCTTGTGCAGCACCATTGGTTTGGGCTAGGGATAGATGTTACATTTGCCTCTGGACAAATTGTCTATGTTTGTCCTGAATAGAAATATCCTGGGATTGGCATGTATACACATTGCCCTTCTAATCTGGGTTTAGTGAGTGGCTGAATGCACTGCTGTTTTTCTGTCAGTAATTAAATTATGCAATCCAAGGATAACCATTCAGATGCTCTTCGCAATGTCCTAGGATAAACTGTTAGTACTTCCTATCTTGTGAATCTTTTTGCGATTTATCCTAGGACAAAGGACATAGATGTCTGAATGACTGCACACACAGATGTGTGTTTGTAGCCTAAGAACCCTTCCTGCCTGATAAAACAATTCATCCTTGGGATGTCTAGGGCTGGGGGGTAGTAAAGGGATGGAGAGGAGAGATGAGCCAGGAAAAAAACAACAATCTTCATAACCTGAGACACAGAATGAAAAACTGGAGACACTTCATCCTATCCAGTTCTTGAATACAGCATGCATCACTAGTTCTGCAGAACACCAGCAGCTATCAGATGGTAGATTCAAGCTTGCCTCTTTGCTGGATGCAGTCATAAATATTTAACATTAATAATGCTCACCTTTCCCACTGCTATCCTCATATATTCAGAACAAAGCAATGCTGCCTAAGGTCTGCAGTAGTAAGAATGTAGGATTTAGCAATAAGACCATTTTAGGGCCCATGGCAGAACCGAGAGAAAAATCATTTACATAAACTTGTACATATTAAAAAGGATTTCAACAGTCATGTAATTTGCAAACACTTGTGAATTTACCTGGAGTGATTCTGAATTAATTTCTAACTCTGAGTCAACAGGCATACCTGCATTACAAAAGGACACTGCAATTTTTGTGCTACTTGCTTTGTTGATACGTGCTAAATGATGATGATAACAGTGGTTAATGCACTGTTATTTGTGATTTTTTATACTTAATACAATTTTGCATAGCTTGTGGAGGTTCCAGGGCCTGACATTAAGGCTTGTGGTTTTGCTGCATCTGCAGCCATATATATCTTCATGTCAGTCAGAGGTGTGACTACTGTATGTAGAGCCAGTTTTGAACTAAATAGTTTAGTCACTGCCAGAGGTATATCCATAGCAGCACTGAGCTCAGTGAAGACTGCAAAATCTGGCCAAGAAACTAAGAAAAAACTGAGATGATTTGTCTATCCTGAGCTCCATGTTAAGCAGAGTGATGAGGACTCTATAGATAGCACTTTTGACTCTGAACCAATGAAAACTTCAGGATATGCAGACGTGAGGTCCTGTGTATCTGTGGCCACCAAAGGTGTTGTGATATTACTGATGAACAGGATGATTGTCCATTACCTATGCTTTGATCAGAAATAAGAAAGGACTCTTTCCATGCCAGGAGTTTCCCACTCCACAACTGCGTCACAGTGGCAGTCATGCTATTGTTAACTCCCATGTCTTATAGTTATTTTAAAAATAAATATTTTAAAATATTTTAAATGCTTTATTGCTGTTACAGATCAAGCATTCTGATTGCAATGAGTGCTGAAGGAAAGGACTATGTCATTTATACATTCCTCAGAACTGAATAGAGGTGTTTGTTCAGAGTGTGTTGGCTAGCCAAATACAAATAGAGAAGTAACATTGTACTTATCAAGGAAACTCCCAGCAGTCTCAATTTCACATGTTCTTCCTTGCTTCTTGCCCTCCATTCATGTAAATTGTCACCACTCACTAGCAAAGATTCATCAAGCAGATAAAAAAGAACAGCATTTCCTAAAAATATTACCTTGAGGAAGGAAAGAGTCATCATGTTTTAAAAAGCATTTTAGAAGCAATATTACCTGATTGCCAGTAGATCAATCCATAAATATTTGTACATCTAAAACTATTTAAAACCCTTATTAAAACAAATAGAATGCCAATCTGAGATGGCCATTCCCTCTGTAATTTATTCTGTTGTCTCCAGGTAGTGCAACATATGTTATTCAAGATCATTATATGCCCTTTAAGTGGAGCAGCCAGCCCCTGGGTAGGAACCTGTGAGTGATTATCCAGAAGTTAAAAGCCAGGGGAGACAGCTGGAAGAGGAAATTGGGGAAAGGGTAATTTGTGGTCAGTAGGCATCCCAGAGCAGCTTGCTTCTAGGGAGGGCCAGACCTAAGGAACAATTTCCTTCTGTCTGGAGGAAACCCAAAGGTTTTGTGTTGTTTGGTCAGGGATTTTTGTTTGTGCTATCAACGGTTGTTGGAACTGGATGAGGAGTTTCTAAGTGGACAAAGTCCTTCTGAACAAGAACAGGCACACTGACCCGCTTACAGTCAACCTTTTTGTGTAAGGTGTCCTCAATACTTAAATATAACAGGGCAAGTTAAAGAGTTTTGTTTCATTATTTGCTGTATGTAAAATAAACTAACTTTGAGCTTTCAGTTCTATCAAAAAGCAATGCTGCTCTTTCTGTAAGCTTTTTAAAAAAAAAAACTTATTTTTATTGTTTTCATTCTGAAATAGGAATGTGTGCATATGCTTGCATCTCTGCAGTGTCTTTGTTTCACAACATTTCATTCAGAAATAAAGGAACTGTTTGCTATTTCTGAGCCAGATTCTATACCCAGTGAGTGAGGGTTTTGCCATTAGAAATAGCAGCAACTCCTCTGTTTGCATGATTATACCTTCATAAGTTGCAGTCAGTACATACCCTTACTATACTAGCTTTAAGCTAGCTAGCTCAGGTAGTGCTAGCAGGAGACCTGCAACAGTAAGGAGCTCAGTGTGGACTTCAAAGTCCAGTAGAGAAGCTGGATGCACACTTGGAGGATTAGCCTATGCTGAGCTCCATGCTCCTACAGCTACACTGACACCTACACTGATGTCAGTATCCAAGCTAAAGCTAACTCAGGTGTGTCTACATAGACTGCTGTTCATTCTGGAATAGAAATAAATCACTCTTTCTTTCATGTTTCAAACCAATGGGAGTTACAATTATTTCAGAGAAAGAGAATAAAGTCCGTACCTACAACAGGAGAAAACAACGTAACTAATGTAAGAGCAGGTGGAGTCTCAGGGTTCTTCCTCCCTCCTCCAGCTTTTATTTCCTGCCCCTGCCCCAGATGGCAGGTTACTTTGGGGCAGGGCTGAGGAGCTGCCTGGGGCTGTGCAAGCCAGCAGTGTAGGGGTTGAAGGAGAAGGGGAGAACTCAGGCAGTGCTGTGGGGGCAGGGGAAGATGTCCATGCAGCATGCAGCACTGGGAGCCAAGGGTATGCCCTGGTATCACCTATGGCTCACCCTGATTCGGACTGTGGGCATGGACCCCAGGCACAAGCAGGAACTGTCCTGCTGGTGAGGCCTGTGAGGTGCACCAAAGCTTTCACCAAAACATGTCCATGTCTAAAGAGAAGATTTCTTTAGGAAAGGTTTCCAGACCCAGAATAGAATTTCTAGTCAAACTAAGAGCAAGAGACATGCCAATTTCAGAAGAGGTAAGATTATCATAGTTAGGGTATTCACCTGAGATGCTGGATTCGTGCTCATACTGATTCATTGAACCCTGGTTTCTAACATCCAAAATGAGTACTTTAATCACTGATAGTTCTTAAGCAGTAGGTCTCGATGTCTCCTTCAGACATGCTTTTTGTGAACACTTCAGAGGTCTCAGTATTGTATTTAATACTTGCCATTTAGGAGTTGGGCAGTCCTGACCGATTCTATTGTGCTCATGCTCTATTAGCCCTTTTTGCTTTCATTGATTTCAGATGTAGCAGGGCCAGGATTTTTTTCTCACATAGTCCACCTGAAGAGGGGCTCATCCTTCAACCTAATTATCCCATATATCATCAGCAAAATGTACCTGATGGTTATCAAAAGCTGCTCCTCCTAAAATAATCAGTAACGTGGTCCCTTCTAAAGGTTATATTAGTTTACTGTGAGACAACCAATCCAGTACTGCAGGGATGTCCCAAATATAGATCTCATAGCTACATACCACTCATTTCACTCATCCCCAGTCACGTTGCAATAAAGGAATTGGTTTGCACTGTCTTTTATGAAAAAGAAATCTGCTATTCAGAAGCAAAGTTAACTAAAGGGGCTATTTTAAAGCATGCGTGCATGTCAGCATCTGTATAGGTGTGTGATGTTGAGTTGGACTGACCTACAAAAAGCATGATTTCAAATAACAGAACTATTGTGTATTATTTCCTCATAAACCATGCAGTTATAATTATTTTTCATCTGTCCCAATTTTTTTAATGTCTTGCTAATGGATTGCTGTTGAACTGGTAGGGGACTTTGCAGTGACATTAGGCTCTGACTCAGAAAGATTGTATGCCAAAGAATTCTGACAATGACTAATTGAAGGCTTGATTTTCAGTAGCACTGCTTGCTTTCAGATCTCCCTGAATTCAACTACAGCATAGAGCTCTCAGCCCTTCTAAATGTTAGGCTGTAGGAACCAAATCCTGGAAGGTAGTTAGGCACCAGAATAGCTTTGAAGATTAGATGTATGATTTGAGGATTGGGTATATGATTGTGATACATGTATATGATACATTGAGTATCTTAATTATATTCCCAAAGTAAAAGAGACATTTCAGAATCTAATGTTAAATATATAGCAAAAGTAAGATCAAATACGGCAAGAGAAACATCTCAGGAATTTTCTGTTATTTTTTTCTGAGCCAGGGGTTTCAGTCCCTCTCCTGGACTTCTTATACATGTCTCTCCCTCCCTCCCACCTTCCCCACCTTTCTTTCTCTCTCACTCTCATTTCCTATCTTTTTTTGCCCTGTATCTTCTCCAAAGTTACATTTATTTGTCATACTACTTCAAAGAAGTATCCTCTTCCCTGCTGGTCTCATCAACTATGGTGACTACTGTCTGAAATCGGTTGCTATTCAGAAATGTTCTTAGGTCAATCTCACCAACATACTTGATGCCCACATACTCCTTTTGTGAACCATTAAAAATCAACTAATCTGGGTCCTCCAGAATGCCCAAATTTGGAACAAAATCACAGTTGTCCACCCCATCATGGATGACACTGGCTATTTTACTCCAGTTTTGATTTCCAGTGAACTGTAAGTATTCTATGTCAGCTTCTGAGTGCTCAACTTATTTTCTCTTCTTCTGCAACACCTATTTTAATTTCAATAACATTGACAAGACAAAGGTATGCAGCTGATAAAACGGAAACATGTGGATGGCCATAAAAGCTATATATCTGCATATGTATCAGCAATACACTGTCCAAATATGGCTGTGGAAAACAAATTATTGTTTACAAGTTTAGAAAAATCAGGCAGTGTATTGCCAGTTGGATAGGCCATCTCAGGACCACCGACAAGGTAAGTTTGTTCTTAGGGTGAAATCATCATCATCATTATACAGAAGACTTGCACAAGAGGCTGAGGGCAGTGAAACCATAGACAGCAAGTACATGCCACAGAAAGGATTTCTGTTTCTGATCTATAAAGTTCCTCCTCACAGTTAATTCTTCTCCATCCCCCTTAGTACGCACCCCCTCCCCACCCCAGACATCCCAAGGATGAATTTTTTTATCGGGAAAGAAGGGCTCTCAGGCTACAAACTTTGTAGCAAGCAAGGCACAGGGAAGCTATAAATGAATGGACCAGGAGATTCTTCTTAATGAAAATGCACTTGCTTCTACTTGGATAGAGCTGGTCAGGAATATTCTGACAAGAAGAATACAGTTGGAAAAGTGGGAGCTGATCTGTTAAATCCAAAGCTTTCACCAAAACATGTCTATTTCTAAAGAGATTTCTTTAGGAAAGGTTTTCAGACCCAGGATAGAATTTCTAGTCAAAATAAGAGCAAGAGACATGCCAATTTCAGAAGAGTTAAGATCATCATAGGGCATTCACCTGAGATGATGGATTCATGCTCATGCTGATTCAAAGCAGGGACTTAAACCCAGGTTTCTAACATCCCAAATGAGTACCTTAATCACTGCTAGTTCTTATGGAGTGGGTCTCAATGTCTCTTTCATACACACTTTTTCTGAACACTTCAGAGGTCTCAGTTGCATCCCTACGTAGGCTGGAAACCCCCCCGAAATCTCGTAAGTAGGAAAATCACAAAACAGAAAACCTTTTTCTTGCTCAGCTGTACAACAGACTACAAAGGATGTAGCTTTTCTTGTAATCCTGTGACTAAGACAACAGCCAAAGAATAGGAGTGTGAAGTAAGAAGTGGTGGGTTAGGACTTTCCCACATTCACACCATTAGTAAGAGACTGGATTTCATATTCCTGACCTTTACATACGCCAGCTCCACAGAAGCAGAGCATTATTACAGATATCACCACTTAGGAATAATTGAGTTCAAAACACAAGAAATACGGGACAAATCCCCATCATATTACTCTTGTGATCAGTTCCATAAATTAAAGCTGCTTATATAAACAAACATATTTGGTCTTTTTTTGAATTTTTCAGTATCCTTGTGGTCTTAGAGGTATTTCAAAATGAGTATGACCGTCACTTTTGTTTCTACATGATAAGGTTTTTCATACCTCAAAAGGTTTTGCTTATATTGTATTAAATACTTATCGTGTAATGAGAGTATATGAAAATTGGGAGGCAATTGTCATACGTGTAAAAACACTTCAGGTAAAGGCCTAAACATACATGACAGGTCTATTGTATGAGGAAAGGAATGCTGGGTAGTCTCAAGACAGTGCTATTAGACTTTGGTAGTGCTGGAGTGATGTTGTATTAAATGTTTTAGTTTCACCTGTCCAGGCCCTAAAATGGATTGTATTTTAAGGCTAAATTCTGCCACTTACTCTTACAATAGTAATAGTACTGTTTTGTGGTGACTAATGGGTCTCAGAATTGTGCTTTAATGTCTCATTCTATAATATATCCAATACCCCTCATTCCAAAGGAGATGGTAAAATTTAAACATAATATTTACATTAAAAATACCCTGCATGCACATTTTGGGTGTAGTCCCTGGTCAGATATAATCCAGTCTTGACTGGATCCAGAGTTTTGCCTGAGTAAGGACTACAGTATTTATTTATCTGAGAAGCCAGGCTAGTTAATTTTTCAGGTTATCATAACCTAAATAACTAAATAACTGATAGGACAATGATAGAACAGTGGCTTGTGTATAACACCATGTGTAAATTACTGTAAATTTATTTATTGTGTCATTATGCTTACATGGTATCTATAGCATGATGTTATCATATTCGATGTAATATTGAATTAACAGAATATAAATAATGCATTAAATATTTTAACACAAATTCTTTAATAAAGTAAGCTCGAGCCTGTTCCTGATCCCATGGAATAAATGGCAAAAATTCCTATCAACATCAATGGGAACTAGAACTAGCTTTGGTATTCTTTCTAGAGAAGGATGAACTTATTTCTTCAGAAAGACTTCCTCTTGACTGGAAAGCAGACTTTTACCTCAGCAAAAACTACCATATTCATTTCTACAAGAAACAATTATGTGATTTAGAGTATTGAGGAAGTAATCCTTTCTCTGTATGTGGTAGTCTTCAAGTCACAATATTTTGACTTCTGACCTATTTAGTAATTATGTGTGCAACATTGATCTGCCATTTTTGTACCTATTTATATATCATGCTCTTAAAGAGCTGTTTGCTTCTGTTCCCTCTCAGCTACCAGGCAAATGTGATGATAAAGTCTTGGAGAGCTGCACTGTGGGTGTCTGACCCATTTTATACAAACTTCAGTCTTTGTATGGCTCCTGCTTAAATACTGTAGGTGGGAACCTATGTGGAAATGGGAATGCCAAGCTTCAAAGTACATAACGTCCTATAAGGAAAATGAGGGTTCTTCTATTACCCTGGATATTATAGAAAGAAAGTGAACAGCACAAAATGGCTAACAGAGGGGAAATGTTCAGGTAATAAATTCACTCCCTTTCCATTGGAACTAGTTTAGTACAGGCGCATTTAGCTACAAGAGAAGGCCTCTCTGAAAGAGTGACTGAGCAGCTTATAGGGCTGACTGATCTGTCACTTATTTCATAGAATCATGGACTCATAGAAACTTAGGGTTGGAAGGGACCTCAGGAGGGCATCTAGTCCAGTGCCCTGCTCAAAGCAGGATCATCTTCAAGCAGATCATCCCAGCCAGGGCTTTGTCAAGCTGGGCCTTAAAAACCTCCAAGGATGGAGATTCCACCACACCTCTCTAGGTAACCTGTTCCAATGCTTCACCACCTTCCTAGTGAGATTTTTTTTTCCCTAATATCCTACTTAAACCTCTCTTGCTGCAACTTGAGACCACTGCTCCTTATTCTGTCATCTGTCACCACTGAGAACAGCCCAGCTCCATCTTCTCTGGAAGTCCCCTTCAGGTAGTTACAGGCTGCTGTTAAATCCCCCTTCAGTCTTCTCTTCTGCAGACTAAAAAAGCCCAGTTCCCTCAGCCTCTCCTCATAAGTCATGTGCTCCAGCCCCTGAACCACATTTGTTGCCTCTGCGGGACTCTCTTCAACTTTTCCACATCCTTTCTGTAGTGGGGGGCCCAAAACTGAACACAGTCCTCCAGATGTGGCCTCATCAGTGCAGAATAAAGGGAAATAATCAATCACTTCCCTCCATCTGCTGGCAATGCTCCTACTTATGCAGCCCAGTATGTGGTTATCCTTCTTGGCAACAAGGGCACACTGAATTTGTTCTCTGCTCTTCTGAAATAAAAGAGCATTTGTACGCTTCTGAAACTTGCTCTTGCTCTTAGGTGCTACTTCCAGATGCCCTAATGGACAAAGCCCGTGTCCCTCCTTCCACCAACACTCACCGAGTGGAACAAGCACTGAGTGTTTCATCCCCCTGGAGGTGGATTCAGGAGGTCAGGGGTGTTCCTGTCACAGCTCTGGCTCCCAAAACCCAAGCTGCTACCATACAAAAATAAATCAGCAGTCCTTCAGGGAGCATCTACACATGCATGAATGCGCTTTTCCTAATGCACATTAAATTTAGTACTTCCAATGTGAGGGCATTACCACACATACCTTTTGGTCCCGCAATGCACTTGGAAACCTGTTGCTTCAGAGACTTGATTAACCGAGTCTGCTCCGCATGCAAGGTGACGTGCAGTGCTACGTGCAGTTGTGTAAATGATGAAATGCACGTCAGTGCTGAGAAAATGGAGGCAGTGGTGCACTTTTGAACTAAAACACCTGTCTTTTAGTTCAAAAGCGTGCCACTGCCATTTTCCCAGTGCTGACACCCCTTTTGCCACTCATACAACTCCAAGCCACGCAGCGCCAGGTGCTTGCATGTGTAAAAATGCCCTGAGGTACTCAACACATGAGCATTAGGCTAATGCGCAGTATGGAAAGTGAAGGTTTCTTAAGTGATGTTTAATGTGCAGTAGCCTCTTTTACTGCACAGTAGCCTAATTGCACGGATGTTCACTGACGCGCTCATACGCAGTAAAAGAGGCTAGTGCACATTAAAGCGCACGTGTAGACGCGCCATCAGGGAGCTCCACATGCCTCATTTCCCCGGCACAGCAGCGCCAGGCAAGGGGCGCAACACCCGCCTTGCCCCGCCGGCATGGCCGAGGGGTAGGGAAAACCAGGCTACAAAGCCCGGCTCCTTGGGCTGAGGGAGGCCGGGAAAAGAACAACCCGCCCCTGCTGGTGCTGCAGCTCTGGAGAGGGGATGGCGGCGGGCGGGAAGGTAAGGGCAGGGAAGGGGGGTCCCCGATGGGGGCGCTGCCCGCGGCCACCTTAAGAGCCGACCCGGGGGGCAGGGCAGCGCTGGCGGGAGCGGGGCGGC
>NW_005841970.1:149393-179954 GCF_000455745.1 Alligator sinensis
CCTGCCCTGGGAGCCGGGGACTGTGGGTGCAGCGCCCTCGGCCCGGCCCTGCTCCATCCCCAGGGGTAGCGCCGTCCCCTCAGGTGCTGGGATGGACGATCCCCTAGCATCCGGGGCTAGCGCCATCCCCTTGGAGGCTGGGATAACGCTATCCCCTCACTCCTTGAGATAATGCGATCCCTTAGGATCCAGGACTACCGCGATCCCCTCAGGTGCCTGAGATGGGCGATCCCTGAGGAGCCAGGACTAGAGCGATCCCCTCGGTCCTTGGGATAAGGTGGTCCCCCTCGGGTCCCGGGATAACGCGATCCCGTGGGGACCCCGTGGGCAGGCGATCCTTCAGCATCCAGGACTAGCGCGATCCCCTCGGTCCGGGAGCAGCGTCTTGCGTTTGAACCCGTAGTCACGGCTCATTTTGTCCTCTGACTTTTTCTAATCGCCGGCCTTGTGAAAGTCCTCCGGGCCGGCCGCGGGGCGCTCGCAGACCCTGCCGCCCGCCACCTCCGAGACACCTCGACAAGGATCCTTTTATCGGCTCCCTTGGGGACGTCGCCCTGGGCAGCGTTTGGAGACCGGCATCTCCTCAGATGAGATAGGTGCTTAATTACCATATAATTACCGGGGCCAGACTCCTTGATTTTAATGTGTTTGAACTAGAGTCTACCGCTATTCCCTGGATTTTAAAAAAAGCAGGTGCCTATCTTAAGGTCATTAGCATCCTTACCATCATCGTTATCATCATCATTTCTAGAAGGTAGTTAAGTTACTCTATAGGCGCTCAGAAGTACATCAGTTAGCAACAGAGTGTAGCCCTTTTTTGATCAGGAAAGGGTCACCTTACCTTACATCACATCCCTTTGCATGCATTTGGAGGGATATTGTTACTTAACTGATTACTTTTGCCTTCAGTGGGAAGCTATTTTACAGGATGGAGAACTGCTGTTTTTGGGGGGTTTTTAATCAGCCCTGGTCACTTTGACAGATGCCACATTAGCATGCAAGAAGACACTTTTACGTGGAGGTTGAAATGATTTTACTCTTATTTGAAATCTCAAGGGTTCTCAAAATGGAGTTTGCCGCTGAATGCACTGATTGTACAAGTCAAAGAACAGAAACATTTGGAATGGTAGCTCTAATTCTTGAATCTGTATAATGTGAACGCACAACCTGAACTCCGTCCTGTGGCTCACAAGTGGTACAATAATCTTTACTTACATGATGACATTGTTTCTTAAACAATACAACATAATTCAGTGAGCTTTCTACAAGCGTAGATAATTAGCAGGTATATAATCATAGACCAGCATAATACTTGCCTACAACAGAGCAGCATTAAGATTCTCTTTTATTTGAGTGTTCAACTCTTTTATTTTCTGGGCACTTAACAGCACAGCCTTGTTACTTTAGTAATGTTTTAATTTTATTGCATGCATTTTGGGAGGGGAGATTCTGGGGGGCGGGTGGGGGGCAGGGGCTAATGATAAATTTCTGGGAGTCTATCATTTGTTCAAGGCCCACTAGTCCCTATTAACATTACTGAACAATTATGGACACTAGATTAAACAGACCCAAGTCAATTAAAGCTGAGTTAAAATGTGTTAACAACACCAGAAAAGGACACTTTTCAATACACATGCCTAGAGGAGTCTCATTTAATATGAAGAAAACTCTCAGAGGGACAAATGTAATACCTAGCTCCTGTTTGCTTTCAGTGGAAGTTGGTGCCTAACTGCCTTTTATGTCTTTAAGATTTTCCCTTTTAAAACCTTCAGCAAACATTAAAACTTTGCATCCTATTTATCCTCCAAAACTCTGATTTATGGATTATTTAATTTTGCATTTTTAAATAATCAAAAGTCTTAAGGCACAATAATAAGATTAATTTTAAATCACATTAAACATAGTATGCCAGGAGAATATGAGATCAGCAGGTATTTTAAACTCCTTTTTTATTTTAAGGCTTTAGATCAACTTAGATTTCCAAAAACCTCTTGAAGCATAATTTGGGGAAGGAAAAAGAGGACTAAAGTACTCATAAAAAGATGGGTGAAAATTAAAATATGTAATTTGGTATAAATGAACTAGATTCAAGAAAGGAATTTTCTAGTTCATGATGGATGTTCTTGCTTTAATGTATGTATGAGCACAGAGAGGAAGCTGTGTTAATCTGAAGTTAGGCAGAAGGCAGGGTACGTTTGCACCTTATAGACTAACTAATCAGAGATGCATAAACTTCATAAGCAGGGACTTACTGGCTGCATCTACATGAGATGGTTACTGTGAAGCTGACTATTTAGCTCCACAGTAAATGTCTCAGCATCTACACATGCAACCCTATTAGGACTCAGGAAACTAATAAACTCTGCAGCAGGTTTTCATACACTGCAGCTCACATGTCAATGCTGACCCAGCTGACTGGGGCACGAGGGTGCTTCAGTGCAGGGGCTGCCTGCTGGCTAGCCTCAGTCTAAAGCACCCTCTTGCCCCAGCCAGCCCCTCCACAGCACACTGAGCCCAGTGGGACCAGCCTTAGACTGGTAGGCTGACTTCCCAGGTTCCCTGCCATCCTGGGCTGCTCCAACCCAACTCATACCTATGTTGGGTGCCTGCTCCCACAGCCGGGCATGGGGCACAAGCACTTCTTCCTTCCTGGCAGGGCTCTGTTGAGCCCTGCTTTGGTTTGCTGACGTGCAGGAATGGTGAGGAATTTCCCCCTCCCTTTCTCTGTGTAGCATGGCAGAAAAGTGGTCCTCTCAGCCAATTAGAGGCGTGGGAGAGCCCGCCCTGAAAAATGCCTGAAATAGGCTCCAGCGAGCCTACAGGGAGCCTGTTTGTCCCCCTGCCAGAGCCTGAATTACAGTGATCTCTAACTATTACCATAGCTCATAACATCAGTGTACATTTCCATAGCTCAGCTGGATAACTGGCCTGCTGTGTAACTGGGATTTGCTGCAACTGCATTCACTTCCCTAGACCCTATGACCAGTGCCATATTCTAAGACGCAACAATATATTTAACATGCCGAACCCAGACTTCATCTTTTTGGGTTATCTTGTTTATAGTTTCACCTGCAAGAATTAAAACAAGATTGCCTAGATTGTCTGTGAGTTCCTCTGCATAAATCAAAGCACAGATCAAGGCAAAAATAACAAACCCCTTTATGCAGAACCTATCCCCAACATCCTCATCATTTCAAGAGCCTGTTGGTCATAGGTAGCATCCTTTCAGAGTCAAAGGGCCCTCCTGAACTCTCCTTTTCTGTTTGCTGATTGGTGACAGAACCTTAGGTTTGATTAGAACCAACTCATAAAGAAAGTTCTGCTTCTCTTTTCATGTAATGATGACTTAAAAGTTTAAAAATCCCTTTCAGGTGACCAGAAGCACAACTCCAGACCTAGCTCCCTTGGACAGCAGACAACCTTTTGTTCTGAGATGTATCTATCTGCAGGAGGGTTGTCCAAGTTCAGGACCCTTGGCATCTTTCCTACATATCTCTTCTGCTAGATATAAGAATTTCTCCTTACAAATCTTCCAGGATCTCAGCTAAGATGGACATTACCATGCAAAAATATAGGATACAGCACCATGAACAGTACAGCATCAAAATGTTCACAAATTAGAATGGAGTTTTCAGCATAATGCAAACACATTCGTTTATTGCAGCCTCAGTAATATAGGAAAAAACAGCAGTTCCTCCTGGTTGAATCAGGGGAAGCAGAACTGGTTTAGTTCTCCTGCACAAGGAGCTAGGATTCCACCATATACCTGCTCAGGAAGTGCACATATCTGATGCCCCGCAGTGCCCTACACTGTGGTTACTGCAGATTCACCAGGCAAACAATATCGATAGCGTTAAGTCTAAAAAGAAACTTAGCCTGATTTTCAAAGGCACTGTGACTTGCAGCTCCCACTGTTTTGGGGTGATTTGTAGTTATGAACCTTTCTGAAAAATCAATCTATTACTGACTTCAGCTAGTCTTTTAAGAAAATGCTGTACTTATTTGAAAACCCATAAACTAGAATGCCCCAAAATTCCAAGTTAAGGTGTCCCTTCACAAAAGCTTCTGAACAATGGGGAGTATAGTAATGTATAGTTTAGGTCACCTGCAAATCTCATTGCTTTAGTACTACCCTAAGCACCAGATATTCTATCCACCATATAGTTTATCCAATCATATCACTAGTTACCAGAAAAAGATTCATACTTTAAACTAATGCACTCCTCCATGACATCATGAATAAACTATTTAGATTATTCGCATTGGCTCCACCTGCTCTTACATTTGTCCTGTTTGTGTTTAAGTAGCACTTTATCCCAAACTTGTCAAATTGTCACAAAAAATCACTAGATTCAAAATCTATTTATTCTCCCTCTCACATGATGGTGATGATGGAAAAATGGTGGATATTATACTCATTAATAAATGGAATCATAGAAAATTAGGGTTGGAAGGAATCTCAGGGGGTCATCTAGTCCAACCCCCTTCCTCAAAGCAGGACCATCCCCAACTAGATCATCCCAGTCAAGGCTTTGTCTAGTCAGGTCTTAAAAGCCTCCAATAGTTCTCACCTTAGATGACAGAGGAAGCAGACTTTTACATGAATGAAAACCAGTGGTAAATAGCCCTTTCTAGAGTGCTTTATGCCTAAGAGCTGGCCAGGTCTCTAGGTTCTGCTCCCTATGTAGGTAAGTTTTGTGATGAAGGGAAGTGGTAGATTTGTAATTTTTAAGAGGGACAGTCAGCAATTTTTAGAGGCGCCATCTTTGCTTGGCCCACTGGGATGCTTACTTTATTTTCTCCCAGAGACAATATGAGATAGCCAGGAGCCTGGGGCAGCCATCGTACGTGAGGGCAGGAGTGATTTCTGGATGCTGCTGCTGCTATGCTGCTGGCACAATCACCTTCAAGGGCAGCCATTTTTTTCTGTGCCTACCTCCACTCATGAGTCTGTGCCTCTTGCAGCTGCCCTGGCTGCCCTACCCTAGATGCATCACTGCTTTCTCCTGTGGCCAAAATCTACCACGTCCTCTAGATCTGAAAGTATCTGTGAAGACACAGCATGTAGCTGAGGGTAGGGGGCAGGAAGAACTGGTACTAAGCTGGCAATGTGCACTAAGAAGGTATGCTCTGAGAAGGTGATTAGCAGCTAGAGCAGAGCTTTCCAAACTTTTCATGTTGGTGACACACTTTTTAGACATGCATCATTTCGCGACACAGTAATTCAGTTCCGGGGGAGGGGCCAAGGGAAGCAGACGCGAGTAAGGGAGCTCTGCGGTGCCCTTCCGCAAAATTTTCTGCATTTCGCGCGACACGCCTACACACTGCAGCCGACACACTAATGTGTCGCGGCACACAGTTTGGAAAGCTCTGAGCTAGAGGAAGGTAGGTATGGCATTTCTCCCCATTTAAAGGTCAAATGTTCTTTCTGTGGTGGTCAGAGAGGTTAGAGAGCTATGACAACAGAAACAAGAGTGGAAAAAGGAGAAAGGTGAGTTTACTTTAGCCTTTTAACTGATATCTCTCAGGACTAGTAAACTTGTCCAAAGTTTTAAAGCACTAAAATAGATTATACAAGCAGGCCTCTACTTTCTAGGAATTTCAAGCCACCCTTGTTCTTTGATTTTGTTACCCCAGTACATGCAGGTTCCTTACAAATGCAGCCTATTGGATGATCCACGTAGCCTTTATAAGCCACTCCCTCTAAAAAATGTGCATCTCTTCTGGAGAAGAGACAATTAAGGGGGGATTTAACACCAGCCTTCAGCTACCTGAAGGGTGATTTCAAAGAGGATGGAGCTGGACTGTTCTCAGTGATGGCAGATAACAGAACAAGGAGCAACGGTCTCAGCTTGCAGCAAGGGAGGTTTAGGTTGGACATTAAGAAAAACTCTCTCACTACGAGGATAGTAAAGCAGTGGAACGAGCTACCCAGAGAGGTTGTGGATTCTCCATCCTTGGAGGTTTTTAAGACCAAGCTAGACGAAGCCTTGGCTGGGATGATATGTTGGGGATGGTCTTGCTTTGAGCAGGGCGTCAGACTAGATGACCTCCTGAGGTCACCTCCACCCTTAATTTTCTATGATTCTAATGTGTTAGATATGTCCCAAATAGTAAGCAAGTATATGAAGATTGCAGTGTCATTGCATTAAAAAAAACAGCACTGGCTTCTCTATACTGCATCCAGTTACTTTGTTTTGTAGGACCTCCAGAACTTCTGCTCAAAAGATTCCTGAAAATTTAGGAACACCTGACAGTGACCGTGTGGCTTTTTTGTGCTTTATCTTTCCCTCACTTTTCAGTTTTTTGGAAATATTATTTGAGAAATAATTAAATACTAAAACCTGTACTTCATGAGCATTATATAGATACATCTCATAATAAGAATAATTTAGAAGCCTCTGTATCCCTTCTATTGTGACAAACTTCCCTATGACATTAGTGGTAATTACGCCTCAATGGACGTGTCTACACGAGAAGTTTACTGAACAGTAGACTAAAATTAGCTGTGCAGTAAATGTCTTGGTGTCTAAATGTGTGCCTCTATGTAAATTCAAGTACTATCCTGCTGTGGAGAATAAGATATCTCAGCAGCGCACATGTAGACACCGCCCTGGCTGGCTGGGACACGAGAGTGCTTCAGTGCAGGGGCTGCCTGCTGGCTAACCCCACACTGAAGCACCCTCCTACTCCAGCCAGCCCATCCCCAGCACATTGAGCTGGGTTGGGGGAAGCAGCTCCAGGCTGGCAGGCTGCCCCCCCGACCCCCTACCAGCTGGGGCTGCTCCAACCCAGGTCAATGTGTTATGCTTCCAGATGCACATTCAAATGGCAATAAACGCCAGAGTTTATCGCTTTGCATTACTTGCATGTCTAGATGTGCTCAGAAAGGGCTATAGCATTGCCCCTGAAATGTTGTTAACATTCCAAATTAAGAGATGCAGGTTGAATATGACTACTATTTCAGGGATTACCATGCTAGGCAGTGAACTCAGTGGGAACTCAGGAACCTTGTATCAAGGTAAGAAAGATTTCCATCTTTCAACACATTAGGTATTTTAAAATACTTCCAGTGTAATTTGTTGTCCTGTAAGATAAATTATTTTTGCTTATGGCCAAACTGTGATTGTGAACCCCTCCCACACTGATGAGCAGGTTTTCTTGTGAGTAATCCCACTGACTGTATAGGGACTGCTTTTGTGAATAAGTGCTCACTCATGTAAGGCGTCTAGGGTCTTCCCCACACTGAGCAATTTTTAATTGCTCGTTTTACAGTGCATACTTTTAAATTATAACTGTGAAATATGAGAACCAAGGTGTTGAGATCTAGGTAGGCTGTACAACTTATGCCAAGATTTATGGAAATTAAATGGATGTCAGCTTATAGGCATACAGGATTTGCTACAACGTATAGTTATCACAATACTTTCAAATGTGCTAAAGTAATAGAAAATAAGATGTTTCTGTAAATTATGATTAAAATCAGTGTCATCTTTTCTTCAGCTGCTAATTAATGTCTTTCTGATTCTAAGCAGGACTGTAATATGGATTTAGAACTCAAAGACCAAAATGACACGACCGTTGCCAAGGAGAACACCTCTGCTACTACAAAAAGTTCTGATTTTTCTGCCTGGGAAGATTATAAGAGCAGTGTAGATGACGTACAGTACTTTCTGATTGGGTTGTACACCTTTATAAGTCTTGTTGGTCTTCTGGGAAATCTGCTTATTCTAATGGCTTTAATAAAACGCAAGCAGAAGACAGTAATAAACATTCTTATTGGAAACTTGGCCTTTTCTGACATTTTAGTTGTGCTGTTTTGCTCGCCTTTTACTTTGACGTCTGTCCTACTTGATCAATGGATGTTTGGAGCAATCATGTGCCATATTATGCCTTTCCTCCAATGTGTGTCAGTTCTGGTTTCAACTTTAATGTTAATATCTATTGCTGTGGTTCGATACCGTATGATAAAAGAACCCCTTTCTAGTAATTTAACAGCAAGACATGGATATTTCTTAATAGCAACCATCTGGGCTCTTGGTTGTGCCATTTGCTCCCCTCTGCCAGTTTTCCACAAAATTGTAGATCTCCATGAATCCATTAATCTAGAGGGACTAGGCAACAGGCTTTTGTGTATTGAGTCATGGCCGTCTGATTCATACAGAATCAGCTTCACTATTTCTTTATTATTCATGCAGTATATATTACCCTTGGTTTGTTTAACTGTAAGTCATACTAGTGTCTGCAGGAGTGTAAGTTCCAAACTGTCAAACAAGGAAAACAGATTTGAAGAAAATGAGATGATAAACCTCACACTTCATCCACTTAAGAGTAGTGGACCCCAGGCACAGCTCTCCAGCAGTTCTGGATGGAGTTACACATTTGTCAGAAAACACCGAAGAAGGTATAGTAAAAAGACTTCTAGTGTGATGCCAGCTATTTTAAGGCATCAACAGAATAATAATTCTGGAAACCTCCCCGATACCTCTGGGACACAAAGAAGCCAGCTTTCTTCAAGTAAGTTCCTACCAGGGGTACCCATCTGCTTTGAGATGAAACCAGAAGAAAATTCAGATGCGCAGGATGCAATTACACTATCCCGATCCATCACTCGAATTAAGACAAGATCTCGGCGGGTTTTCTGCAGACTGACAGCTCTGATATTAGTTTTTGCTGTCAGTTGGATGCCTCTTCACCTTTTCCATGTTGTGACTGATTTTAATGCCCATCTCATTTCTAATAGGCATTTTAAATTAGTATACTGTATATGTCACTTACTGGGCATGATGTCCTGCTGCCTGAATCCCATCTTATATGGATTCCTCAACAACAGTATAAAAGCTGATTTGATATCTCTTATTCCATGCTTCCAAATATCATGATCCTGTAAGCTCAACAATAAACTGTAAAACAAACAAAAAGTTACAACTGTGAGCCTACTGAACTATGAAATATTCAGTTTTAGGTGTGACTGAGTTGTAGTTAGCAATATTTATCAACTTTGGGTATGAAAGGTTAACTCAGAGGCTGAATGACTTGTGCATTTGTGTAGAGCAGGATTATATAGGTTAATGATAATATTATTCTTTACTTGCCTATTTCTTTGAAGGAAATCATGCCCAGTGTACAAAAAACATTTTTATAGCTCAAGCAAATATTGTTTCAGCTGTACCTTGGTCCAAGAAATCAATAATTAACATGAATTATTTCAACTGTTTATTCAATATCAATTATAGCGAGGCTGTAATCCAGACATTTATTTTGCTAAATGATTATTGTTCAGAATATGTGACTATTCTAACCATTTTTTACAAATAAATTTCTGTTTCTGGGTGTGATTAGAACATATTTATCTCCTTCTTTGATGATGGGACTCCTGCTCCGCCCATACCTCTGCCTCACACTTGCCAGAATTCAACAGATCTTTTAGCTGCTTCTCTACAGACTTTCTTATTCACAGGCCTGGTTATCATTATCTTCTAGGCTGTTCCCATCCCTCTTAGTATACCTAATTACTCCTTTTTTCTGGTCATTTTACAGTATCCTATTATTTCACATGGTTTTGAGTCTTACCTGGACACAGATGAAATATATTTCTGCCATTATTTTGAAAAACCTCCTTAAAGTGCATTTTGCTTCTGGTTAGCATGAATTTAGTCTGGTGAGACCTGATTGTAGTGAGAAATATGACAATGGGAATAAAAAGGGATGGAAAGAGCAGGTTTTGGTTGTGTGTTTGTTTGTTTGTTTTAAAAACAAAAAAAATGGTTTTCATCATATATATTCTGCTGTTTTGAAATGCTGAAACACCTTGTAGGAACAAATACAGATTAAGGATCTTGAGTCAGCAAGATAGTGGCATCAGTATAGGACTTTAACCACAATCAATTCAAGTTAGATCACTGTCCTCTAGCATCCCAGCCTCCTTTGTGGCCTTCCCCCACCCTCCACTCTTCTTTTGCAGGAAGGCACACTAGCACTTGCCCCACACTAGGGTGCTCCAGCCAAGTGCGCAGTGGGCCCTGCCCCTGAACTCTGCCAGAGCCAAGCCAGCACAGCCCCTCCCCCTACACCTACTGCCTGCCTCCAGCCATCTGTCAGCCACAGACAGGCAGTGGGGAGAAAGGGAGGCATCTGTGTCCTCTGCGTGAGCCCTGGGACCTGTTGTTTTGCTTGCCTTTTACTTTGACAGCTGTCCTGCTTGATCGTTGGATGTTTGGAGCAATCATGTACCATATTATGCCTTTCCTCCAATGTGCGTCAGTTCTGGTTTCAACTTTAATGTTAATATCTATTGCCATGGTTCGATACTTTATGATAAAACAACCCCTTTCTAGTAATTAACAGCAAAACATGGATATTTCTTAATAGCAACCATCTGGGCTCTTGGTTGTGCCATTTGCTCCCCTCTGCCAGTTTTCCACAAAGTTGTAGATCTCCATGAATCCATTAATCTAGAGGGACTAGGCAACAGGCTTTTGTGTATTGAGTCATGGCTGTCTGATTCATACAGAATCAGCTTTACTATAGCAATGTGTGGAAGGGAGGCATGTCTGTCCTCTGCATGAGCCCTGGGACCTGTTGTTTTGCTCGCCTTTTACTTTGACGTTTGCCCTGCTTGATCAATGGATGGTTGGAGCAGTCATGTGCCATATTATGCCTTTCCTGCAATGTGTGTCAGGTACCTGGGGAAACCTGAGCCCCTAGTCTGTGCCCCTGCACCCCAGAATGTGTACACAGCCCTGACACTGAGCTGAGGAGAACCCCAGAAGACAAGTGTGGCAGGGCACTGTGTGTGCCTGCCACTTTAAGGGCCTGGTGCTGACAACCACCAGGTGCCTGATGAGAGCAGCCATTTTGGAGTTAAGGGCTGCCTATATAAGCAGGGCAGTTTGGCTGCTGGAGGCCAGGCAACAACATTGCCTGGCTGGAGGGCTGCTAAGATCATCTGGAGGTAAGGGAGGAGTTGTAGGGGATGGTCAGGAGGCTCCTGGTCCTGGGGATGACCTAAAACTGCACCCTGCCAGGAGTGGGTGGCCTGGTGGGGCTCCCAGTGGCGTGGGAGCCCCCAGGAAATGCCAGGCCAGTTACCACCCCGGTGAAAGGCAGGTCGGGGCACCTTAACCCCTAGCCCCCACCACCGGGTGGGTAACCCCTGTGTTTGTGTGAAGGGCCCAGAGGGCAGACCCCTGGAGAGAGTGAGGGGCTAGAGACCCGACCTGAACAAGAGAGTACCCTCGACTGGCCTATGCTGGGGCCAGGACCAGGACGGTCAAAAGGGCCAGGGGGACACCCAAGAGCCGGGGGCCTTGGGTCCCGACTGGCCTGGAGGTGGCCAGGGCTGGTAGCCAGAGGTCCTGGGGGGACCACACCCGAGAGGGGAAAATAGTTTGGGGGGGGGCTAGGTAGCCTGAATGAAGGCAGAGATTCCACCTGAGCGGAGGGATCATGGAGGGGTCCTGTTAGGAGGATTCTAGGGCCCACTGTGGGGGCCGGTGATTATGTGAACATCAGGATGCCATCTGCGAGGCTTGGGCTGCTGTATAGGGGAGGAAAGGAGCTGCAGAGTGCCCCCTGGCATCAGGGCAGCAAAATGGGTAGCTTCCCGCTTAATTGGCATCTATTAGTTAATCAATTAACATCAAGGCATGACAGGAGAGAAGGCAGGTGGTTGGCCCAAGAACAGGTGGGTGGGCCATGGAGATCGGCCCCGAGCAGGCCCCCTGTTACATGAGGCATAGGGAGGTCCTGAGATGACGGGCCAAGCAGGTGCCCAGGAACCAAGCAAGGTCCCTGGGGGCCTCAGGGCAAGAGGTCAGCTGATGGCAGTGGCCCCTGAGGAGTCTACCCTCTTGGTGCTGTTCTCTGCACCATCATAGGATCTGGGAGTCAAGTTGCACCTGCAGCTGGACCTGAGCTTCCTTGACATCTTCTCTGGCATGGTTGAAAGCATGGAGCATGGTGCACAGGAGTGGAGGGAAAGCTCCAATTCCATGGAAATTGAGACCCTGGAGTTCAAGCCCGTGCTTTCCATTTCATGGGAGTCCCCCACTGTCCACAGTCCTCAATTGTGTGCATTGCAGCCAAGAACATGGGCCCCAGGACAGAGTTCTCCACACAGCTGCCTCAGGTGTTCTGCTCCCACTCCTCCAACACCTCGCTGCCCCCTTTCCAAAACACCCCAGCCCACCCACTACCAATGCAGCAGCCACTACTGCAGGACAGCCTATAGGACCCATTGCCACCCCCTTCCCCCCCCCCCCCCACCCCACACACATACTTCTGCTGATGAGTCAGGCACTGATCGGGCATGTTGTGCAGCCTGGGGAAGTACAGTCCACTCCTGCTCCACACAGATATGATGAGGACACAGGCACTGGGGGAAGTGCAAAGCCCCTGGAGGGAAGAAGGGAATAAAAGGGGAGCAAGGAGACCCACTGCCACTACAGACCATCCCCATGGTCACAGCCTTCTCCCAAACCATTGTGGCCAAAAGAAGGCCAGGTGGGGGTGGGTTTTGTGGTGCAGTGATGGACAGACATGGGGGAAGGATGGATCTCCCTGCCCTGACTGCTCAAAGTGCAGGGCCCCAGGCCACTAAATGCTCAAGAGGTTTCTGACTTTCAGTACTGGGCAGAGTGGTCACCACCATTAAAGTGATTAGTGTCCTAGAGGGTACAGATGGGCCAGAGGGCCAGAATTAGCATCTGAGGGTGGAACAGAGGCAGGTGGAGTTTCTAAGGAACTTGTAGAGTAGAGAAAGAATGAAGGATCACTCTGGGGCCCAGGGACAGACCCCCTACAGGTGTCAAGCACCTCCTGGGGAACCATGTCCTGCATCAGAAGCAGGCCATATTGGGTGGAGTTGCCCCAGCAGACATTTTTAAATGAAAACAGCTTATTAATGAATCAAAAGTAACTGAACAGAACTAGGCAGTAAACCAAAACCAAATATAAGTAAAAAACAAAAGCAACATAGTGCTGCTTTATCTGTCACAAGTTAGGGTGTTTTTGATGTTTTGAGCATTGTGCTTGGTAGTTGTGCAAGAGGGTTATTTGTGAAATTTTTAAGAATAGGTTCGACAAACATTTATCTAGAATGGTTTAGACAGGGATGATGCTCCCTTGATGCAAAGGTTGGACTAAATGAACTCCTAACACCCCTTGCAACTTTTCTTTTCTATGATTCCATGAATGTAAAAGAGAATTAGCAGTTTTACGTAAAATGGTTGATGTGTTTAATGCCAAAAGTAATAATATATTAACTATAAAAGCAACCTCTCAGATAATAATATTTCACATTTTTACTGACTCTTTCATCAGAGAATGTCAAAGCACTTAACATTTTTTAACGAACCTCCCCACTTCGTTTGGTGGTAATAATAATAATAATACCGGGCTCTTATAGGACATTTTCATCCAGACCTCCTGTTAAAACTAGCCCTTTGGTCAGTCGTAAGTGGGAAATATGAGGTCAAGAAGAACATAAGTTAGTGGATGTACGGGCCGATGAAATGGCTGCTGTGCTGGATGGAAGCAGGCCCTGGATTCTAGCCTGGATTCTTCTCCCAAGGTTACAGGAACTACCTCGCTAGACATTTTATCTATTAACTACTAGCCATTTAATCCAATAACTGTTGAAGACAAGATGCAGTGGAGGAACTGGAGAGTAGCCAGTTTGGTAGTTAGGACACTCTCCTAAGAAGTCAGTGAGATGCAGGGTCATATGCTCTCTGGATGACAGGGATCTAGAAGCCAGGTTTCTTACTTCCTGGGATAGTGTCTTAACCAGTCAGTTAGTCAGGCTAAAAATATGGGAGGACCATCCTCCTTATTTTTTCCAAGATTTGTATATAGCCTTGTAGCTGCCCAGCCATTATAGTCTACTAATCAGACTCCAGATATATACAAGCACTTTTACATCCATGCTGCAGTAACAAAAGGTAATAATCACAACCTGTAAGTGTCAAAACACTTACACAGCTGGGTAAATGTTATTTGGGCAAACGAAAGGTAATAGAATCCCACCCTAATGCCCCTGTGTCCTTGTCCAAATATTACTATGCATTTGCATTTTAATGTTGGGTCATAGAGCCAAACTCTACAAAGGAACATGCGTTTTTAACCTGGGTAGTCTGTGGGACAGTCACCAGCTAAAAGGCAGCAAACTCAAATACCTATCAAATAAATTGCCCAAATAGCAGACAAAACACTAGTATCTCAGTGGAGCAGCCAAGAAAAAAGATTCCTTCTCTTCAGGAGTTGGATTAATGGTATTTGCATAGTGCTTTGCTGCCATCATTGCAACTCTGAGGCTACAGTAATCCCCACAGAGAATCAGAGAATCATAGAAAGCTAGGGTTGGAAGGAACCTCAGGACGTTATCCAGTGATGAGGTGTAGGGGGTGTATGGGGGTGCACGTGCAAACCCTGACAGCACCGGTACACTCCCTGACCAGCCATGCTCACTGCTTAGGTGATGGGCAGGGGGGTCAGGTGGGAGCATTGGTGCTCTCACTGCAAGCACCAGCTGGGGAGTGGAGTGCTGTTGCACTCCCAGGAGCAGCTGCAGCCACTCCTGGCAGCAGCCACAGCCACTTTTGGAAGCAGCTGCAGTGATTGGCCATGTTGCGATCGATCGGCTGCAGGGGGATCCCCCCCCCAGTCAGTGAGATCAGTCAAGGGGGATCCCCCACCCCCCAGTTGCTAACTGGTCACTGGGGGGGCATGTGCCCCGCCTGACTAAGGCAGCACTAGTCACCCATGAAATTATCTAGTTCAACACCCTGCTCAAAACAGGACCACCCCCAACTAGAGCATCCCAGTCAAAGCTTTGTCTAGCTGGATTTTGAAAACCTCTAGGGATGGAGCTTCCACCACCTCTCTGGGTAACCTGTTCCAGTGCTTTACTACCCTCCTAGTGAGGAAATTCTTCCTAATATCTACCCTAAATTTACCCTGCTGCAACTTGAGACCATTGTTCCTTGTTCTGTCATCTGCCACCACTGAGAGCAGTCTAGCTCCATCCTCTTTCAAACCCCCATTCAGGTTGTTGAAGGCTGCTATTAAATCCCACCTCAATCTTCTCTTCTCTAGACTAAATAAGCCCACTTCTCTCAGTCTTTTCTCAAAAGTCATGTCCCCTAGCCCCCTCTCCATTTTCGCTGCTCTCTCCAACTTGTCCACATCATTTCTGTTGTGGAGGGCCCAAAACTGAACACAGTACTCCAGATGTGGCCTCACCGGTGCTGAATAGAGGGAAATAATCACTTCCCTTGACTGCCTGGCAACACACCTACCTATGCAGCCCAGTATTCTCTTAGCCTTCTTGGCAACAGGCATACACACAAAAACCTCTGCTGTGGCCTTAAACTTGCAACCCCTCAGCTGCCAACTGTGCACCTTAGTGCCTGCACCACCCCAGCAACAACTTGCATCTTTTGTAGAAAAAAAGAAAGATGTGAATCTCTGTGTAGTAGCAGTGTCTTTACTTTTCCAGACTCCCATATTTCCTCACACAGTCTCTGATGGATGAACTCCCTCTTCCAAATCCTGTTCTCCCAGCTATCCCTTGATCAGAAAACTGTACTATAGTCAAGAAAATTATAGGTGTAGAAGAGATGCAGGTTAATTTCCAAAGCGTTAACAAAACGTTTTTGGGAGAAAACCTTTGAGCACTGCAAAAGGTAAATCTGCCCTACTTTTGCCTGCTTTGTACACTCCCATGACCTCAATTTTGGTCACGTAGCTGCCTCGGAGGTAGGACTGAGAGGCTGACGGATGCTGCCCAATTTGCATGCTTGGTCATACACAAAGAGGGATAGAAGGGCAGCACTTTCTCAATGGCACACTTGGGGGTCATTCCAGAGACCTATATAGATGTAGGTCAGGAGAATTAGGTGAAGTTTTTCAAATTTGATGCTGAAATTAAAGTATTTAAATCCATTTTTAATCACCTAAATCAGTGACCTGATTTTCAGATGTTTTGAGCAAACCTTTCGTTTGTTGGGAGCTAGCACTTGCTGAGCTCTTCTGAATATTACTTGAGACACCAAGGTTAACAAACCTAACCTAAAGGTGCCTGTACTTATGTGGGGCGCCTGCTCCAATGTGCTGCAATTACAATGCATTGGAGCTGACTCGATTAATCAAGTATGCTGGAGCTTGTTAATTAGCATGCTCCAGCAGCCTTGGCATCTCGTGTATTTGGCAACCTGGTGCTTCAAAATGGTGACAAGGGCACTTTAACTAAAGCTTGTTGAACAAACTTTAGTTAAAGCGCTCCCGTCACCATTTTGAAGCATGGGCCACCGAATATATGAGACACTGTGCTTTAATTAGAAGGACTCTAATTAAAGTGCCCTCCCAGAGCTCGTGTAAAGATACCCTAAGTGATTCATTTATAGTCACATGGAAAGTCTGCAGCAGAGTTAAAAACAGAATTTAGATGTCTTTTTTTTCACAGGACTGGAACATAGTACCTTCTTTCTTTCCTGCGTATCTTCGATTTTCATGATCGTTTAGTTTCTATAATAGCAAATACATGAGAAAAACAATTTCTTCCTGACAAATCTTGTCAGAAGTACTCAGGCTTTTCAATTTATCTGCCTCTACTTAACAGAGAGCCTTTTGTGACTCCTTACTTGCTTTTCCAATTTGAAAATGGCCTTCCTATTATATTTAAAACATAGTTTAGGAAATTGTTTCCCATATACTATACATCTCCTTCTCTTATGTTTGTATTTTCTCAATTGTCTCAAAGTTGAAAAGGAAAGTCTTTCTTTTTGTTGGCTTTCTTGCTTCAAGATATTTCTACCCAAGTCAGTTCTTAAGTCAAAGTAGTATCTAAAGTCTTAGGCACTGTGGTTAAAATATGGGAAGTACTCCTGTTTCCTGCGATTTATGTTTATGTCCAAAAACACACGTATTTAGCTATGTGCCTGCCCAGCCTGCTCAATAGTTCAGCAAAAATGCAGCAGCCTTGGTTACTCTCACTCAAAACTGCAGTAGGAGGAGGTGCCTGCCCTCCCCATAGGAAATGAGAGAGCTGGCCTGTAAGCTACAGGCTTGCCTTGTCTGAAGATGCCTTGTCTGAAGATGCCATCTTAAGGTAGCATGCCCAGATTATAGATGATCAGCCAATTTCGTCCCCTTCACTCCCCAAATAGTCGCATGAAATGCTCCAATACAATTTAAGATGTCATGATTTGTTTCATTTAACATTCAAACCCCCTTTTTTGATATAACATATTTTTCTCAAGATGAATACATCCATGACAATAAGTATACATGCATGTCTGATCTTTCAGATAGCAGGGTTGTTTATTCTGGGACAGTTTTAGATAGTGGAGGAAGCATTTAACAAATGTTACTCTCAGATCAATTCACTCAAACAACCGCATGCACGGGTGCACAAATGCACACACTCACGCACACACACCCTCGCACACTGAGTACCATCTGCTAGAGTTATAAAAACAGCAAATGTAAGAATACTAAAGTAGAAATATTTCTTTATTAATGAAGTTTGGAAAAAGGAAACAGCACCAAAAGTTGATACTTATGTAGAATGGTTGTGATTTTTTTTTATGGTTTCTTTCAGATTCAGGCAACTGGGATATGGTTGAAAGGATTACCTTTGTGTTTATTTCTGTTCAGCTGATGGACTGTGCTAGCTGGCTAAGATTGCTCATTTGCAGATGTGAAATGGTAGGTGTTGCACACTGCTGATCTTTTGTCCTTCTGCAGCCAGCTGGGAGGACAGAAGAGGCACAAGCCTACTGGTGTATGACTGCACTGCAGTAAACATACCTGAGCTAAGTTTAAACTAGCTAGATGAGGTATTGCTGGCTGTGTAACCATAGTAGCACAAAGCTCTTTGAAAGCAAACTGCTTGAGTATTTACTTAGATTTTCAGGAGTGTTTTGCAGCTTGCATTGAGTTCTCTGCTGCTGTGGATATACTACTAGCTATCCCTGAGCTACCTATTTTGGACAGTTCTATATGAGCTGTGCACCCACTACGCATCGCCAATGGGGCAACTCAAACTGTACTGAGAGCAAGGTGTGCTATTCAGTGCAGGGATTTCTTCTGGTCAGATGTAAACCCTCAGTGCTTTTGCAACCAGGAAACTAGATTGCACAGGCAGACACATTCACAGATTGACAGAAGTTTGGGGCTGGAAGGGACCTTGTGAGATCATTGGGTCCAGCCCCCCCTGCCTTGGGCAAAAAAGACTGCTGGCATCAAATAACTCTAGCAAAATGTGTGTCCAGTCTCCTTTTGAAGATCTCCAGGGTAGGTGCCTTCACCACCCCCGCTGGAAGTCTATTGAAGAGTCTGGTCACACGAACTGTGAAGAAGTTTCTCCTTATATCCAGTCTGAAACCTTCTTCTAGGAGTTTATGACCGTTGCTCCTAGTTTCCCCCTGGGGCACATCGGTGAATAGTTGGTTGCCTACCTCCTGTTGCTTTCTTTTTAATAGAGTGGTCCAATAAAGAATTATTACGTGCCACTGGGCTTGCCCAAATAAGTCACATGTGGTCTTGCATGTTTATATTGTACACATCTGTTAAAATATTCTAGCAGAGACCTAAAACTGGACTCTGTATTCAGTGGGGAATCAATGCTGTGGTTGCTAAGCAGATGGGTCTCTGCCTTTGTTACAAGTTTTTGCTTTGACAGGGTATGTGGCTGTATTCCCAGGAATGAGAAGTTCTGATAATAAAGTTTGGCTGCCAGCATGGTAGCTGCTGAAGGGAGAGGAAAGAGATCCAATCAGACTGCAAATGCCTTCAGTCAGACAGTAAATGATCAGAAGACAGCAATGAAAAGGCCTCCTCCTAACAAGAGGGGAGAGCACAATCATTAGTTGTGTATGGAATATACCAACAACCCTGGCCACCAATGTGGAGAAGATAGGAGGAAGCATTCTCCCTCACTCATGATTCATGCACATGTAGGGTGGCCACCTCTTCTAATTGGGTGGGACTGTCCCAAAATGCAAAGATCAAGTCCTGGTCCTGGGCTGAAGGACTCCGAGACAGCATTTGTTCTGGATTCCCCTTGACGCAGCAACTTTAGTAACTATTGTCCCGGTATTGTTTGCAGAACCCAGGTTTTCCATTCACTGCAGAACAGCATGGAAAAATGCAGATTTTCTCCTTTGAAGGAGAAAAACATAGAAAATGCTGGGTTTCCCCTTGCAAGCTGGCAGAGTATCAGCCTGCAAAGGCTGCTCGGGGCTGGGGGGAATGGAACACAGGGGGCACCAAGTGTACGTGTATACATGCCCACATGTATATGGCGGCAATACAGATAAATAGTGATGGAGAACAGCTCCCCCAGCTGCCTACAGGTAAGTCTATGGGGGCAGGGGTATAGGTAACGTGATGGCGGGCAGAGGGGGCATATCAAGACTCCCAAGTTGAGGAAAGGAGCGGAGCAGAGTTGGCGGCTGGAGCTGGGGCCAGGACTGGGGGCATTGCCTAGACAGAGTGGTGCATGGGACCCAGGGCTTGAGTGAGAGTGTGCAGCTACGGGGCCTGGTTGGGGAATGGGATGCAGCATGGGCAGCTCATCCAGGGGGTGGGGAGGGACTAGCTCCCTGCCACTGCACTCACTCCCAAGGAGAGGGGCATGAGGGAGCATGTGACCCCCTCAGATTTGTGTGTGGCGTAGGGACAGATGCAAGCAGCCTGCTGCAGGCTTGGGGCTCCCCACCCTGCTGTCCTCCCCTCCCCAGGGCCTCTGCAGTCCATGGGGTGAGACCTGGTGCAGGAGGTTGGAGCAGGACGGTGAGCTTGGTGTCCCACTTTTGCATTTTGAAAAGGTGGTCACCCTAAGGGCATGTGACAGAGTGCACTGTTCTGGTTTCCTCCTGAGCAGTGCAAATAAACTGAAGTGACCACATGACTAACGCGTTGAATGGAATTGAGGTTAAACCAAAGTGTTTGGAAATCCCACCCTAGCTATTTGTATTTATTTTTATTTCAAATGCTCCTAAGAATGTGTAGTACATGAACTATACAGCTTCCATGAAATCCTGGTCCATCTGAAGTGAATAGGAGTTTTCTCATAAGACTGGGGTTTCATCTTTCAACATTAATGGGAGCACAGCTAGGTTAACACGAAGCACTTTAAAAAAATCTCACCCATAATGGACACTGCATCTTGAGTAAAGGTTAGGAATTCTCATATTAGAGTCGTGTTTCAGGCAGTGATTCCCCCTGTGGCCTCAGACTTCTATCTGTTCTGACTCATTGTGCCACATCTATAAACTGTTACTAGTCAATTCCCTCACAGGAATATTGTAGGGATTATTAAGTAATTAAGAAATTATAATTCCTAATGTCTATGAAATCCTAATGTCTATGAAGTAATACTAGCAAAATTTATTAACACAATTGTACATGAAAAACAGACTCTGTTATCTTCCATGGTTTTTGTGTATGTTACAAAATTCAAAAAGAAATATTCCATTTGTACAGTATATCACAAGGGGTGCATCTACACAAGACATAGTCGCCATAACAATGAGCTACTATGCCGTAGCTCATTGCTACGGTGACATAGTATCATCAGGCATGAACCATGACACTACTGTGCAGTAGCAACAAACTACTGCACAATAGCAGTTAAAAATAATGATGTGACAACGGGACCGTGCAGTAATGCCATTTAATATCAGCAAGTAATAAATGACTGCGCAGTAATAACTGCGCAGTCTGCTGCACATGTAGACACGCCTAGTGTGTACTGTATAATCATTTAAAAACTCTTAAAACCATTTAAAATTTTAAACCAGCAGCGCGTGACGTTTATCATGGGTATTTTTAATTGCCTAGGGGCTGCTTTTTCCACCAGGTTTAGCTAGATTTGTCAAAGCTGTTGATAACATAGGAGGAGCAAACTTTATTTTCCTGTGATTTAAAGGGTTAAAGGTTAAAGCATGAAACTTAATTTAGAAGGTTAGTAAATCTAAAACATTTAAATAAGCAGGTGTATCATCTTAATCTGAATGCATAGAAAAAACTTTTAACCCATAACCCAGTTCAGAGCGCTTGAAGTGTGCTTTTATGAAGAGAGTTCCCCTCCTTCCTGTAAGTAAGGTTTGTGTGAGAATTTCTGCACTCAACCATATCTGCTCTGTTACAGTTTGTAGCTACCAGATAAGTGTAATCCTTCCCCTGATGGACACACTGTTTTCTTTTCACCCTTACCCTGTCTTTTCAGAGCTGGAATGAAGCACAACTCTTTGACAAGTAGGAAAATGTTTCTCTCTTCTGCACTGTTCCTTACAGACATCTCTAAGCAGTAGAACCATTCACGATGCTGGTTTATTCCATCATTATCCATCCATCAATGAATGAATTCTATTCTCTCTGGAATCAGTCCAGCAGGTGCTGAGGTTCTTTTGCAAGATATTAGATGTATGCAAGACTCACTAATTTCAGCAGGGCTGACGGGTCAAAATCTTGCAAATGAACTGCAGCATGTTGCATGACTGAGACGTTTATGAATAGTTCTATTCAAATATGGCTGAGACTATTGACTCAGCATATTGAAAATTGCAATATAAAATTAGATCAACATGGATAAGGGATCTTTGCATTATGGGTGAAATTAATCAGTATTTATAGTCCAAACAAGGCTTATATAACACTTAAATCCTGCATAAACCTTCAAAATAGTGTTTAACTGGGATACTGGCCTTGTGCTGGTCCCCTGCACACTGATGTGAATTTCATGACATGACGTGAATTTCATGTTTAACTGTTTAATCAAGCAAATTCTCATTGGTACCAGTAAGAGTTAAGAGTAAGCATTATCACTATATCAGTATGAAAGGAGATTCGAAAATATAATTCCAACGTTATGTCTTTTGGGGCCTGATGTTGCTGTGATTGCTTAGCTTGTAGATCTCCCGCTAAAGTCATGGGAGCCCTATGCATGAAAGTACCTCTGCATGGAGCTCTTAAATTATAAGAAATTTACAATAAAAGATGCTATATTGCACTTAATATTATAGCTACCTATAAATTATGATGTTATTTAGACCCAGACCCGGGGGGGGGGAGGCCCTTAACACTGTGCAGGGCTGTGGTACCCCTGCAAGCAGGGTGGTCTCTGTGCTTCTTCCGTGGCATGAGGCTGAGTCTCCAGCTCCAGGCTGTAGGGGTGTGTGAAATGTGCCATATTCGATTCAGATTTGGATTTGGCCTGAATTGGGGACAGTGATTCGATTCATTGATTCAGATCACTGTCCCTGATTCGATTCAGCTGAATCTGAATCTGAAGATTTGATGCTGATTCGGAGAATCAGTGATTCGGCCATAGACAGAGATTTAAATGTTTTTTCTATGTACCTCGAGGTACCAGGTGAAGCTCATGAATCCTGAAATGGTGGGGCAGATGGAGCATCCTATAGAAACTTGGGGGGGAGGGGGGGAAGGGGGGTGCCACATGCTTGGCGGCGAACCCGGAACTGGACTGGAAGTACTTTTGGTCCACTTCTGGATCTGCCACAGCACACTGGGGGCTCCCCTATGTCCCCCCAGCTCTGCAATCAGCTGCGGAGGGACCCCAGGTGGCCCCCTGGACCCAGAAGGCACCAGTTGCCATGCCGGGGTGGGGCACAGGTTGCCCCCTGCGTGCTCCCTGGCAGGCCCAGAAGTGGACCAGAAATGTTTCTGGTCCACTTCTGGGTCTGCTGCTGAGCGCGCTGGGGAGCCCCCCATGCTCCTGTGGAACGTGCCATCTGCCCCAGTATCTCAGCATTCAAGAGCTGCCTGGTACCTTGAGGTTTGTAGAAAAAAAACATATAAACCTGTGTCTATGTCTAAATCATCAAATCTTTCTGAATCAATTCAGATTTGGAATTTCAGCCACTGAATTGGGCCGAATCGAATCAGAGACCGAAGCTTCACACACCCCTGTCAGGCGGGCCCTGCAGGAGGAGCCACGGCCACTCAACCTGGCTCTGCAGGGCTCTGCTAAAGCACAGAGCCTGGGCGGTTGCCCTGATTTGTCTCACCCTAGGGACAGCTCTGATGTTATTTAATGTGTATAAATGTAAGAACCCTTATAAGCACATACATCTTCATGTTTATATTGTCTGGGAACCAGGAGTCTCTTCATGCCCATTCCCTGGAGCACATGTATTACTCTCCCTTCCATGAAAGGGAGCCATTTCACTTGGGTCAATATTGCTTCTTTTAATGAATGTAAAAGGTGGGGCTTCCATATGAGGAGAGACTCTAGAGGCTACATGTATTCAGTTTAGAAAAGAGATGCTTGAGGGGGCACATGATAAGGGTTTACAAAATACTACATGATGAAGAAAAAGTAATTAGGGATTTATTATTTACTGGGTGCAACTACACATGTGCTTAACTGTGCAGTAAATTAATTTACCTGATGTCTAGCCACATGGCTCTGCTCTTTGGGTGCTCTCATGCCCCAGAAAGCACCAATGCCACCTGACGCCACCACCTGGAGCCTGAAGCTGACTCCCCTGAGCCTGCTGCCAGCCTGGGACTGCTCCACCCTAGCTCAAATTGCTGTAGTACTGGGTGCATGTGAAGATGCTGCACCCAGGAGCTGCTGATTCCAGCGCTAACTGCGCCAGAGTTTACAGAGGTGCACAAATTGCATGTGTAAATGTGCCCGCTCTCTCTCACAATACATGAACTAGGGGCTACAAAATGAAACTAGTAATATTAAGTTTAAAATTAGCAAAAAGGAAGTTCTTTTTCACACAGCATGTAAAAAGTGTGGAACTCATTTCTGCTAGATGTTGTGAAAGATGATTGTTTAGCAAGATTTAAAAAATATTGGACAAATTCTTGGAGGAAAAAGTTAGAACAATTAGAGATACAGCCTATGAATTAGAACTGCCTAGATCTTAAATGGTGGAGGGTCCTAGTCAGAGAGGTACAGTGGAAAAAAACCCTGGTCATACCCAGTTTGCTTTCCATTTCAGTACACACTCTCTGCTCCTGTGTAACACAGGGCACTGGGAAAGATGGACCTATGGTCTGATCCAGTAAACAGAAATTCTTATGTTCTTAAAAGTTTTGAAACTAAACTAGGAAGTCTGACAGAACCAATACAGATCTCTTCTTCAATCAAGTTGTGAAACTGAAAATACATTACTTTTGATATCAAGAGATAGGATTGTACATTAGAATTTAAGATAGGATTTCCCAATCTATTGTACCAATGACTAAGGCTTCTTTTAGATGTATACTCTCCTAATGCATCATTTCTTTCAAATAGTGTTTGACTTCAAAGTGAACATGCCCTCTCACTAACAGTCTGGACCTCTATTGCAAATTACTGAATGGTAGGAAATTAACATTTGAGCAAAGGAGCATGGGGAAAAAAAAAAGAAAAATCCCAGATACTGTAGAATACAATGTGTTCTGTTCATTTACTTTGACAACTGCAGTTTGCTTTCAATTTTGTAATATTACATAATGTGTAAGTCAAAGTCATGTAGTATATTTTGTAAACATAATCTTATCTCAGCATCCACTTTTACATTTTTCCTGGATGATTCAGAGATACCACCAATATTTTTTTCTGCTAAATAAGGAATTGCCCCATGAAGAACATCTCATTGGTCAAGTAAAAACAGCCTTACAAAGAAAGTGTTTTATGAATACAGCAAAGATGAGCATCTACTGGGGGGAAAAAAAGAACCTTGGACGAAGGTTAGATCAAGCAGAGAAAGCAAGATTTGGCCAAAGGTCCTATTGGAAAATGTAATTGATCTTTGGGGGTAGAATACTCAGATATTATAGCAATGAGCACAGTTTAGCACATAAATTAAGAAAAAAATAGGAGTTTGCTTGTAAGAAGTTAGTTTTTAGAAGTTTGCTTATAAAGAGAAAACACCCTGAAATGGATGTTGAAATTAAGCTCATATTGTAATGGGCTCTGTTAAACAAATATGGATGACAATTAATAATTTACCCCTTGTTCACATTCTTGAAAGGGATTTATTGTTAAGAGAATTTAGAAAGCCTTGTCAGGAAAATATCAACCCAGCACTTTAGCATTCAGCACTAACTTTAATTTATGTCCATTAAAGTTAATTGTAGTTTTGTCACAGACTTTTTAGGAAAAGATCAGGCTAATATTTTTTTGGATGACATTATTCACCCACATGACTGAGTGTGAAAAATCAAGTTTAGAATGACTGCTGTCCTACACCAGTTCTTTCTAACCCAGCTTTGATGCACCATCTTCTCCAATAGAGCAACCAGACTCTATTGGAGAAGTGGTCTACTGGTTCTTCCTTTCTGCAGAATCAACCAGAAGGTTTTTAGGAAGGCAGGGCACCTGCAAGCCTCATTTTGGTGAGAAAATGCAGAGAAACATGCAACCATGAGTTATACAAGTTGTTTTCAATTACAAATAAGCACTTATTTTATAAGGGGGGAGGGAAATGAGCTAAACGAAACAACCTGGCAGCAAACAATTGTAGTGATCTTGTGTGCCTTCTGTACAGACACATTTACATTGGGAAAGCTCAGATGCCCTCACTAGGGTGACCACCTTTTCAAAATGCAGAAGCAGGGCAGTGAGCCTCCCTGCCCCACTCTCTCCTCCCATGCTGGGTCCCGCCCACTGCAGCAAGAGAGGAAGCTCTGAGCCCACAGCAGGCAGCACATGTCTGCCCCCACAATGCAATTAAATCTGGAGGGAGCACATGCCCCCCGCATTTCCTTCTCCACCAGAGTGCATGCAGCAGTTGGGAGCCAGCTCTCCTGCTGCCTCCAGCATGATCTGCCCATGGCTCTTTCCCGCTCCCCAGCTGGGCCCCATGGCTGTCCATTCCTGACCCAGCCCCAGGGCCCATCCACTGCCCTGGCTAGGCAGTGACCCCAGCCCCAGCTGCCAACTGTGCCCCACTCCCTCCCTCCCCATGGGGGCCTCAGTCTGCCCCTGCTGCACCTGCCCACATCACCTATGCCCCTTCCCCCCTCCCATAGACTTATCTGCAAGCAGCTGGGGGAGTTGCTCTCCACCACTGCCTGGCTGTATTGCTGGCCACGTGCATGTGTGTACATGCGCACACATGTATGTGGCATCTCTTGAGTCCCACTACCCCCAGCCCCAAGCAGGGAACAAAAAACGGATCCCTGCACATGATACTGCTATGGTTTGACTATGTCAACGGGAATCTGGAACAAAAGCCATCCCAGAGTCATTCAGTCTGACACCAGGGCTTGACCTTTACATTTTGGGACTTTGCTGCCCAATTAGAGATGAGTGGTCACCCTAGGCCTTACCCGGGTTTCATGTCATCTTACTCCATGAGCAGTCCCACTGGCCTCAAGCGTGCCACTAATAAAGTATTTGGAAATGTGATTTGACTTAGGGGACATGGGAACTGAGCCTCAAGGAGCAGTGCACAGAATCATGGACTCTGAGCCTTGACTGTGGATAGCACATTTTTGTTGTGATTTAATATTCAGTAAACGTTACATGTCTTCAATAAATTTAAGGAAGGATGAGTTGTTATGCTGCAGGAAAATGAAACGCATCTTTATGTAACCATTGGGAAACATTATTTAATAGACAGAACATTTATATGCATTTAAAGACATCGACTCTAGCACATGCCTCCTGATAGAGCTGTTTCAAACCTGGTTGACATATGGTCTGAATTGCCATCCTAAAGTCAACCTCATCTCGTCTTTTTTGTAACATACAGATTTCTGGCTGCAGACTAGAAACATTTATTTTCAACAGGAAACAATACATCTACTTAAAAACAGTATCACAATGTCCTCTACCTAAGGGTACACCTTAAAACAATCTGGAAATTGAAACTAGCACAGACGGCAACAGCTTGTATACTGAGTGTGGAATCTCTTTGGAAGCACATAATTGGCTGCCCATTGGCTGTCCATGGAATTTAAGCAGACAGAGTGGTTGTTATTTATGTTGCCTAGCTGATCCCTCTCTGTTTTTGTGTGTGTATATATTTGTCCATATCAATATAAAATCATGATGGAATGTCCCTTTTTTCCAGGTGTTTGGGGACTGGATGAACAATGATGTGTATAAATAACAAAGGTAATGTTTATATTATTCCACTTAAGTTTTTCCCTTTATAGTCCCAGGCAAGGAAGGATGCAGAAGGGGTGCAGTGGCACAGCTTCCTTGCCCCCACCTTTCCCCCTTTCTGACCCTGCCTCAGGAACAGCAGCCAGGTCTTTTTTAATTCCTCCAAGCAGGGAAGAACTGCCCACACTTCCTTTCTCTCAGTCCTCAGAAGCATGTCACCTTTTCTCCTTTCCTTTCCCTCTCCCTGCCTAGTCTACCTGGGAGTTTCCCCCAGCCTGAGAGCAGACACAGGGAGGGGGAACTTGTTTGCTGCCACTGCTGTCCTGGGCTGAGCTCAGACCCTGAGCAGCCCAGCTGAAGTCAGGTAGAAGCAGCTCTTGAGCTCCCCCAACAGCCTGCCACCGGAGGTGGTTCAAGCGCCTTCATTGAACACCTTCAAGATGAAACTGGATGCTTATCTTGCTGGGATCCTATGACCCCAGCTGACTTCCTGCCCTTTGGGCGGGGGGCTGGACTCGATGATCTTCCGAGGTCCCTTCCAGCCCTGATGTCTATGAAATCTATGAACCCCCAGGGCAGTGGGATCAGTGGCAACAGCCAGTGGGGGAGGTAGGGAAGGAGAGGGGAGGATATGTGCCTCTGAGCAGGCCAGAGGGGCATGGAATTTTGATCCAGTTTTGAAGACTCTGATTGCTGCTCCTGCAGCTTGATTTGCCCACCCCAGTGTGAGGGGAGGGGGATGGAGAGGGGACAAAGGCTCAAAGCAGGGGGTGCAGTACCAGTCTCTGCTCCTATACCACCTCTTCGCAGAATCCTGGATTTGCTTCTGGTCCCAGAAATAGTAGAAAGCCAAGTTAGGAAAAAAGTCACAGCATTGCAGGCACTCTAGGAAAAGAACTTGATGTTGAATGTGAGTCATTTCCCTGATAGTACCAAGCACTGAAATATTATTGGGATTTCTTTGCAGTTAATCTCTATAATATATATAACATCAATTTAATAGCAAAATGACTAGTTAAAATGTACATTCTTATTTTCTTTTTTTAGTACAGACGCATTCATGATACATCAGTCTAAATTTAGTTACATTTGCCATATGTGATGATCTTGACCTGAGTTTGTGAAATACACTTTGCTTAAACTTTGTAGTCCTTATATTCATTTTTGTATATTCTTTTTGATCTTTACACCTCATATATTTCTACTGAATTAGAAGTAGGTAGGTGCCCTCTGCTGTTCAATGCAATACCTACAGCTGTTGCCGCATGATCAAAAATAGGTATTTCTATTAATTTGTAATTACATTTCCCACTAATATAATAATTAATTATAGATTTGTGTATGTTTATCATTTATATAAAGTAAAAAAATAAAATCAATGAAAATAAGCTGTTTTGATATGGATTTATCCCTAGTATTTTTCCTTGGTCTCCTTAGCCAAAAAAATGGGCATCTTCAGATCTTTTCTCCTTGATCTCCTGCAACAACTGATTCTTTACACAATTGATCATACCTATGAGTTGCCAAATGTAAGGAATCTCTCAAGGACTGATTACTCACATTTCTGTTGGAAATCATTAGATATTTAGTTATTTGGTATTTCTGTGAACCAGAACAGAATTATGTAAATACTGCAAAAGGTATCTTGAGAATAATTATTTGAATTCTTCAATAAATTATTTGCTCTCATTACATTTGATCTGCTTTTCTCTTTGCTTTCTATGAGCCAGTGTGTGACCAAGTTCTGAAAGTACAGAAAAGGATCATAGGTCTGGAAGGAACCTCCTGTTTCATCAAATCTAGTCCCCTGTGTTGGCAGACCATTATTTGTTCAAGTTCACATACTCCAACCCCTGCCACAGAACACAGCTCCAAAGCTCCCTATGAATAAAAACCCTGCAAGATGCCACAGATAAGGAACAAAGGAGGCAAGGGAATTATCAGTGCCTTGCCACTGCAATCGGAGGAAGTTGTTAGATCAATATATGATCCTAGGAAGAGGCCTACACCTCATGCTACAAAGGAGTCTAATAGAAATATATGGTCCTTGCCAATCTGACCTGAGGAAAACTTCTTTCTCATCCCAAATCTAGAGATTAGTACAGGTATATTACTAAGTGCATAACAAAAACCCTTGAAATAGGCACCTTAATGGTTTTTAAGTAACAGTAGGAATATCAACATATCCTGGCCCAATTTCTTCAATGTTTCCTAAGAAGATGGAGAAAAGACACCACACAGAAATAAAATAACAAATTCACAGAGAAAAAAGTCCTTCCTGGTATATCAACTATGCTTTACCAGGCACTTCTACAGAGCTTAGGTTTTCTTTCATTCCTTCCACAGGGATGTCAAGTACTTGAATTCACACATCACATGCACTGATTACTTTTCCAGAAACATCCCTATCCAATGATACTATCCTTTCCGTAAACTTGTTAAGCTCAATCTTGAAGCAATTCAGCTTCTTTAAACCTACTTTTTTTAGAAAATCATTCCAAAACTCCACTCTTTTTCTAATTGAATACTCCTAAAAAATAATATTCAAGCTCACTTGTAGAATACTTATGAAAATAAGTTGTTAAAAACTGCTTTTCCTGACTAATTGTAGCAAAAATCTGATTATTAGAAGTATAGCCATGCATACAAGGAGAAGCAACAAGTTCAGGATATGCTCAAGTAGGAGAGGGACTCCTATCAAGGCCAACTTTATAAAACAGATTAGGTCAGTCAAGAAAATTACCTATTTTTCAATTAATAAATATCTTCCAATGAACTGAAAAGGATAAGTATAGTGCAGGTTTCTGAATAATTGGTAATAAACTGTAGCAGCATTCATACAATCTGTAAATTTGATCTGACACTATATAGAAATTCTGTATAGAAATGGGTCCTCTTTAATGAATTGTTCATTTATAAAAAAGGTTCGGACTGGGGTGTATGCCCACTGAAATTTATCAGGCAGGAGATGAATGACTGGACACAGATTGAAAATCTTATCACATCTTGATGGTACCTTGGGAGGGCCAGGAACTGAACTGCAGTGAAAGGATCTCAGCATGAGTATGTTGTTGGTAACTGAGGGAAAACAAGAGAAAACATGTACTGGGTGGACAGACTGGTAGAAAGAAATATTCTCCCCTCTCTTTCCCATTTCTATTCGCATATACCAGTTATTCTGTCTGGATATACTAAGACACCAATAACTCATTAAATACAGTATAACTTGTCCCCTTCATCTGCCCTCTCCCAGCTGCTAAGTACTATCCACAATACCAGATTTGCACTTTGCTTAATGTATATTTTTATAATACAAATTGGCACTCTCTCAAGCTCTCCAGTAGCAGATGTGTAAGCACCTCATTTATACCAAAATATTTAACAGAAATATCCAGCCTCTCCCAGGCTCCCTTCCAGTTTCTGTCATTGCTTCTCACTGATTTTAACTGTCTGCTTCAGAACAGGACAAAACAAGAGCC
>NW_005841970.1:179964-246705 GCF_000455745.1 Alligator sinensis
CAATCCGATACATTCAGCATGGGCACAGACTATAACGAGCCAGTGAGAGGGGAGAAGTAGGGTTGTATTTTAATGGAAATCTACAGGGGTTTATTTAATCTTTCCATGTTTGAATGAGACAAACAGCTCACTGAAACTCTTTTTTTCATTTATACCTAAGAATCTCATAGAAAAGTAAGGCTGGAAGAGATCTCAGGAGGTCATTGGGTTCAACTTTCTGCTCAGGATAAGTGCCCCCCTATCTAAACCATCCCAGATAAATAGGACATCTACCCAGCACTTAAAAACTTCCAATGATGGAGAGTTCCCAGCCTCTGCTATTAATCTATTCCAGTACTTAACTGTTCTCCTAGGTAGAAAATTCTTTCTACTATCCAATGAAAATCTCCCCTGTTGCTATTTCAGCCCATTGTTTTTTGTCTCATTCCCCCATGGACATACAGAATAATTGATTAACATCCTCTTTATAACAGCCTTTTTGTATTAAAAGAGAGCTGTCAAATCCTTCCTCAATCTTCTCTTCTCCAGATTAAATTATCCCAGCTTCAGTGTATGAAAGAGTGGGTGCGTCTACACGTGATGCCACAGCGACGTAGCTTCCACGGGCAAAAATTGTGACACCGTTGCTAAGTCGCCATAGCAACGCACTCCCTTAGTATAGTATATTGCTACAGCAACATAGTTAAAAATAACTGTGTGCCGCCGACGTGGTGCAGTACAGGCTGTTACTGTGCTGTCATTTAGCACTTCAAAAAGGAAGTACTAAATGATGGTGCAGTTACAATGGCACTATAGGGGCACATGTAGACCTGCCCAGCAAGTCTAAAAAGTGAACGTAAGCCTCTAAAATAGGATGTAGACAGACTTTACATGCCTAAATCCACCATTGTGATCTAGGAAAACAATACTCAATCCTAGAAGTGTGTAAATGTAGGCACCTCACTGTTTGTTTGGAAAGTACTCCAGCTGTCAATATCTCTGCCTCTGTGCGTGTCCAGAGCTGTCCCAGACTAAATTTCCAGCCACTGCACAGCACACAGGAATTAGGTTTACACTGTGAAAGCCCACTGAGTAACCTGATAGGCAGGCATGATCAAAGCATGCCTAACATACACAGTAGAATTAGGCCCTTCAGAAAAATCAGCTGTGGTCACTTTCTTTTTATAATGCTGCTGCTACCACAGCCCCATACTTCTCAGATAAAACTGTAATAGTTGTTATTTACTCAAGAAATAGGAGATCTGAATTCAATGCCCTCCTCATCATAGCCACATCTGCCACTTTACTCAAGACTGCCCTAAAAAGTAGGGTAAAGGGAAGGCTGAGGAGGGAGCACTCACCCAGTCCACCACCACCTGTTGAAACTATAACACTGATGGAGAAAATGCAAGATTTAATGAGACCAAGAAGAGCAAGCAGAAAAGGGGACATGTGTGGGAGAAAGGAGGCCTGGATTCTAGTTCTTGCTGTAAAGATTATTTTTGGTTTGTATCGAATGCAGCATTAAGAAACAACTCTTAATGCAGGACCTCCATTATAGGTGTGTGCCCTAACTGCTCAGCTACGGTCATACATATCCATGCTACAAGTAGAATCACAAAAAATGCCACCTACACAGCTAGAAAGCTGCCATGTAGATGTGCCAAGGGAAAGAGAATTACACCATATGTTCTTTAGTGGTTCTAACCCTGTACTAATGTAACATAATCTTTAAGATTAGAAATGCAAAATCACTTGCCCTGATTGTGTATATGTGACAGCTTGCTTTACTGTAGAGAGTATCAACTTGAATACTGTTGCCCCTCCCATATGTTCATACAAAGATTCATGTTCTAATTTAGTCCATCGACCTTTAAGTACCCAATCTGTAACTGGAAAGCAGCTGGAAAAAGCAGTGCATACTCAGCTGATCCCAGTGAAGTTTATGCCAAAGAAGATAAATTGCAGCAAGGGAAGTTTAGGTTAGATATTAGGGAAAACTTTCTCATTAGGAGGGTATTAAAACACTGGAACAGGTTATCCAGACAGGTTGTGGAATCTCCATTCTTGGAGGTTTTTAAGAACCAGCTAGACAAAGCCTTGGCTGAGATGTTATAATTAGGAATGATCCTGCTTTGAGCAGGGATGGTCCTGCTTTGGCCAGGGGGTTGGACTATATGACCTCCTGAGGTCCCTTCCAGACCTAATTTTCTATGATTCTATGCTAACAATGTAAGGGCATCTCAAGTGCTCATTGTCACAGCTCTTTACTTGCTCCTCTCAGGCCAGGTGCAGACATTACATTTTTCCGATTTAAATGGTTGGAAACCAGTGTATTCCCATAATGGAACAGAAGCTCAGACCACATAAAACAGAAGTTTGGACCACTGATTTAAAAATGGTGGAACCCAGTCTAACATAGACCTGGATGGATGTAGTATCAGAAATTACCGATTTAGGTTAAACTGGCTTATCGAACTTTAGTACCAGATCCCCTTCTGACTCAAGGTAGGTCACAGTTCCCTGGCACCCCAAGCTGATTTGCAGGCCCCTCCCTAAACCGCTGTTACATGGTGGCTCACTAGCCTCCGCTGTGCTCAGCTGCTCTGAGCTGTCAGCTGCAGGGAGCATCTGTAGCTCAGGGATTTTCTATCTTTATAAAATGGCCCTAGGCAGTGGCGGCAGGCTTCATGTGGGGTGGGGAATGGGCCCTTGGGGGCTGTAGGCAGCAGGCTCAAAGTGAAATTCCTGCAATCATGATTCCTGAAGTTTTGCCAAGCACCCGCTGCCACCACCTGCAGTTTCCCAGGGCTATGGGGCGGGGGGCCTGGTCCTTCCTTTTGTGGAGCCGCCCCCACCCCCAACAATGCACGGCTGCTGCTGCTGTGGAAGTGGGGGAGAGAAGGGCTCTGGTCCTGCTCCCTGTGCCAGCTGTGCCAGCTTGTGCAGGACTAGAGTCAAACATGGTGGAGCAGGTGTAGGAGGAGGTGCAGAACCTGGGAGGAAGAGGGAGTGGCTGGCCCTGGCCCCAGCCTGAGCTGGGGAGGCCACGGGGTGGGCAATCCCCCCGACCTGGCTGGCCAGCGCAGCCTCAGCCCCCAGCCTCAGCCCCCAACAAGTGCCTAGCTCTCAGCAGCAATGTGGGGTTGCCCTTCAATGAAGTGCTCCTGCCCTGGCTGCCCAGTGTGGGCCTGCTAGGTTGCCCAGTGCATCTGGCCAGTTGACACTGGTGCTGAGCTCCAGCAGGATGTGATAGGTGGCGCAGGCAGCTTGTGTCAGGTGTTGGGGATGGGAGCACCCCATAGAAGAAAGGATTGGGCCCCTCAGAACCTGATCCTTCCTTCTAAAGAGCCAAGGCACTCCTGACTGGGCTTTCCCCTGCACCAAGCCCTGGACTTTCAGGGGGGCCCCATGGTGGGCCACTATAGCATGCCTGGCCAGTGGCAGCTGTGGCAGCATGCCTGGTGGCCCCCTCTGGGGCTCTCCTGGGGGCCTGAGGCTGGGAAGGCAGAGGGAGGGGTCCATGGTGGCAGTGGGGGATTGGGGGAATTGTACCTAGCAGCCAATCATTTGGCTGCACTCAGCCAACTCCAGCATGCTGGGAGGCATATGGGAGCACCCCTCACCTTCTGGCCTGGTGAAACCCACGTAGATTGGATCAATTCTGCCTTGGGAGCACCCCTCGCCTTCTGGCCTTAGAGAAACCCACGTAGAATGGATCCATTCTGCCTTGGTCTTTTTGAATGTCTGTTCTTTGCCTCAGGGTCTCCTTTGGGAAAGAGATAGTTGAATCCTTTTCAGGGCATAGCGCTACTGTATAAATTTGTGGAACCCATGATGCTATTTACTCCCTACGCACTTGATCAAGGGCATGTAGTGTTGAAGACACAGCACCTTCTTCCTCCACCTGCCACCTTAGCTACACAGCGCTATGCCATGGGATATGAGAATAAAAGCTTTCTTCCCTTTGTACTCATAATAAGTCTAGATAATACTGAGCTCCTGTTTTGGAAGCATTAACTCTAGAAATCAAATTATTTTACTTTTAGTGTATTTTAGTTCTGTTTACTGATTTGCCTGGTTGCTATACTGGATTTACAAATTGGGAACCAGAACTCAGCAGCTGTTTATTCTTCTGACAGCAACTGTATAATTGTCATTTTAAAATACTCTATTTGTGGAAGCAGGATTTGCCTAGCAGTGCAAGGGGAATCATTTCAGACTAATTGAGCTATAGTAGCTAAGAATTTTACATAATAATTTTCTGGCTTCAATACAGTATAGTTTGTTAACATATTTAGTATAATTTCATGTGAGCAACACTGCAGATATAATTAAGGGGACTCTTTCATTCACCTGATGTTCTGTAGTTTACAGTTAAAGAAAATACTTTGGGGTCTAATATTTCCTAGGGACAAAGACATTTCTAACTGGATTAGATCTATGGTTTATTTAATCCAGTATCAGGCATTTGACAGTTAAGGAGTAATTCGTCCGAAGGGAAATTTTTTTTCTAAGTGCAATTACATATCCTGATAAATCACAGTTTATATTACATATCTAAAAATGTCATTTTTCACTTCCTAATACAACAGTAACATTTTCACTATCCATAAAAATGCCATCTGTTACTAACATTTTGACATAAGTGATCACTTCTGGCAGCAAGTTCCACAACTTAAGCACGCATTGTTTTTCCATTTATCTTTTTCAGTTTAATAGAAAGTCAGTTTGTTATTACATGATAAGAAGGAACAAATAGTCATCCCTAATTTATCTTCTCTGTGCAGTCATTGATTTGTCTTCTTCTAATATATTATTTGTCTCCCCTCTAAACTCATCAGTCTGATTCTTTTGGATCTGCATATACAGATTTTTTACTCTGTCTCTTATCATTTAGTACCCATCTTCAAACAGCTGCTTCAGTGCGAAGGGTCAGATTAGATTACTTTTAATCCATGGCCTAACCCATGGCCTTGTGGGTATAGCATATTTTATTGATCTAAACCTCTTTGATTTCCCAACTCCCTTGGGCAGCAGAAAGGGACCTAGAACTGCTGCTTCCTGGTCTAAAACATGGGAGGACTCCACTCTTCCTCTATCATCTGGTACTTACTACCAGTTGGGGCTGGCAATCTCCCAGACATGTGCACATGGAGCTCCATACCTGCCCAGCTTGAGTGTAGTCTACTGAGCATGATTATACATCTACACTGCATGTGAAATAGGATTGCTAAGTGTGTTTAAGTACCAGAAATGGCAGTTACATGGTTGGGTAACTGCCATTTGGACGTCTAAACCGTACGTGTCTACACCCAGGCTTAATATCTGTATCTTTATATCTTTAGCAGGGCCCTGGAGTGTGCCTGCTTCTTTGGTGCAGGCTGCTTGCAGGTGGTGCGGGAGCTAACAGGAGACTCACAAAAGAGGGCTCAGGCTGGAGCTATATTAGCCCAGCCTCTAAACCAGAACTGGTCAGGCAGTCTCTCCCTGGCAGCCATAAGGTGAAGAGCTCCTGTCAGCAGGGCTCCTGAACGGACTGTGGTGCTGCATGTGGATTCCTGGTTGAGGCCAGGAGAGCTCACTAGGACATAGTCCAGGGCTGGGAGACTATCCTAGCTGACAGGAAAGGGAAAGTTCACCCTTTTAAAAGGGCCAAGGGCTGCTTACCCTTTTGATATTTATGTTATCACCTGGGGCCTTATTGTTTATGTTGAAGTTACAGTGGTGGTTTGGGTTGAGATTGTAGGGGCAGTATACGGAGGTCCCATTAGTGCCGGTGGGGCATGCAATCACCTTGAGCTCTGCCAGGGTCCAGCAGCCCAGACAGGGGCCTGAGAATAGCATAGTGGAGACCAATAGGGTGCCGAGGAATCCCAGTGGAGTTTCACTTGGATTGGGGCCTATGCAAAGGCCCGTGGACAGCCTCCCTTTCAATCTTATTATTCAAGACATTTTGGGCAAGACAGAAGGGAAGGCCGAGTGAGGCACAGTTGCAGAACCACCAGAGGACATCATGGCCACCCCTTGGACCCTGACATGCTACAATATTGCTAAAGTGAAAATTGGAATGTAATTTTAAAACACCTCAGCTAGCTTTAAATTGGTTGAGTTGGGTACCATAAATAGTCTAAACACAACAGCACATAGTTCAATACAAGCTAATTTTCCTGTCAAGAAAATGGCAAACTGGCCCATATTGAGCTCAATGCTGTTGTCACTAGATGGCCTCTAATACACAAGACAGTTTGTTTAAATCCAGTTTGGCATCTCTACCACACTCTGCATCTTCGTCTGACTAGAATTTTCAAAAGGGATGTAAAGGATTCAAATCCTGTTTACTTAATGAAAGAGAAAATAAATTAAATCTTTAGATGCTTTGAAAATCCTAGACCACACCTACATTGCTAGAGACCCTCTGCAATTTCATTCTAATCACACGGATAGACAGAAGGTGCATCTGTGAAAGCTCACAGAATAATGTTTGAAGACCATGAATGAGAAAAGACAGCTCAATTTCCCCCAAATTTGCTACATTACCAAAAAAACACAGCAACTCAAAAAGGAAGATCTCACTTACCCAAAGAAATAACTTAATCAATATCCTTTTTTTGCCATGACATCATTTTTTGTCTGTAGTAAGATTGCCTATTTTTAGTTTAGTGTATGATTGGTTCTTTCAGTCTTGGAATCCCTTTAAACTCATCCACAAATATGATTTCATTGGCCCTGCTGCAGTATGGGTACCCACATAACAAAATTGCTATATGACTCTACTCAGGCCCTGACTGAATTTGACAGCAAATAGTGCATAAAACAAAGCTGAAGCAGATGCTGCATAATGATATCATTTATTTTACCAAATTCCTACGATATATTTATGATAATAAAAATGTTGAGTTCCATTCTCATTTACATTTTACATTGCTTATTGAGTTAATATCCATTTTAAGGCCTCTTTTCATTGCCAGCATCAGATAAAGGTGCCTTAATATATGTGAAAGTCATGCTCTCTCTCTTTTGTATCACTGTGGGTCTTCACAAGACTGAAAAGGAAAAATAATGTTAATTTTGCAGCTGATACAAGGCTTTAAAATTAAGATTTAAATTCAGAATGATTCTTATGGCAAGGTAGTGTTATTAGAATCAGTTAAAGCCTTTTATACTCCATCTTATTTTTTCTGTCCCCTGGGGACAACTTCTAAAACTCATGTGTCAGAAGAGTTGGTGGTATTAGTTGTTAATGAACCAGAATGTCATTTAAAATGATAGATGGGTAGTAATAACAGTATTGCACTTAATGTACAGCTGTAGCCTCCCCTTTAACAGTCAATTTTTAATCAACTGGACTTCCTCAAAAAAGGAAGTAGGTCTCTTTAATTTCACATCTCATCCCTATGTAGAATTTCACTATAATGCTTGAGGGAATAAAAAAGAAAAGACATTTTAAAGTTATTATTAAAGAATATGTTTGCCCTGCCCCACACAATTTGCAAAATTTTGTGTACAGAGGTAAATATAATGAATTACTGGGAGATTATAAAACTTCAATAAAGACTCATCAGTAAAGCAAAAGAGGAGCCAGGCACAGGTATATTTTCTTATTATTTGGAATAAAATAGGAACAGCGAATCTTGTCACCTATTTTGATTATAAAGCAACCTTCTGGTTTATCACATTTCAACTAAAAGGGTAGTGAAGTTATTTTTATTTTATTAAAAGAAGCCAACCAAGTAGCATGCATAACCATTATTTACCTAGTTACCACTTTTAAACTCCCCCTAAAAATAATCTCTGCTCTTTAATTCTTAGAATGAATCTCTTAACATGCAACCTGTATAAACAGTTGCTACATTTCTTGTGTACTTATTTGAATGAAAAAAACTTCTCTTTTTGAAAAACAATGCAGAATCAACCAGCTGTACATAAACAAAATATTGATATCCAACAATGCTGCTTTGACCAACGATATATAAATATAAGTTGTATATTAAATGCTGTAACAAAGCAATGCAATGCCATTTACAACTTTTCTTTGTAGGTAAACTGCTAACTTAGCAATTTTATTTTATTTAAATGTTTTTTTAAAACATCACATTTAAAAAATAATGTTGCATATTACCCTTATGAAATAATATATTAAAAAGTTAAATTATTGCTGGAAGCTTTAGTTGAAGTGTGTTCATAGGCATGTAAATACTCAGTAATCAATGTCATCATTTCATTGGACTCCTATAGACATGAGGAGCGTGTCAGAGCAGACTTGATTAATCGAGTCTGCTGGAACATGGAAATTGACATGCTCCAGCAACCTTCTGCATCACATGCATCAGCATCCCTATGCTGAAAAAAATGGTGGCAGGGTGCTTTGGAATAAAACACGTTCGATGAGATTTAGTTCAAAGCACCCCCCTGCTATTTTTTCAGCACAGGGACACTGATACACATGACGTGTGGACACTTTTAATTAGAGCAGTTTGCTAATTAAAGTGTCTGGCGCTGCAACCCAGAGCATGTGTAAAAATGCCCATAGAGTTTAAGGCCAGAAGTTCTAATCTGTTCTCTCCATATAGTATTTATGGTGAAATTGAATGGCTTTTGCTGTGTTAGGCCCAAAGATTTAGTTAGACTAAAACATTTCGATCTTCAGGAGACTAAATTACAGGCCACCAGCATAGAACAGGAAACCCCAAAATGTCAGGAAGGCCTCAGGCCTCTGCAATAGCAGTGAATTGATTAGGTAAGATGTGCCCAGATAACTCCCAACAAGTGATCCATGCCCCATACTACAGAAGAAGACAAAACTCCCAAGGTCACTGACATTCTGAAATGAGGAAATTTGTTTCCTGTCCCTGAAACGATGATCTTTATGACACCAATCATATGAGCAAGACATTTCCTAGGTATTTGAATTCTCTGCACCATCCCAGAGCTTTGGTCTATCTTATCAGTATTCTCTCTCCAGATGTGTCCAGCTTCTGGTGTTTAAGGGGAAGAGAAAATGGGGTGGCGGCGGGAGGGGGGAACCAATCAGCTGTATATCACAAAACATTCTTTCCTAAGTTAGTACATACATAAAATAAGTAACTGTCTAGACAATTTCTTCTGCACGTATCCTGTCCCCTGTAAAATTATGTAAAGAGATTCATGTGCCTGCAAACCCACAGTGGCTACAATTATTTAGATTTAGTAATCAGTATTGTAGGAACAGCCAACTAGTGATTCAAGCATTAGCAATGGGCACATCTGTATAGTTTATTATAATTGATTTTAGAATAAAACGGTCTCCTTGAAATGTGAAAGTAGTTTACTGTTCAAATATCTAGCCACTGGGATTTAATGATTTTCACTGGGCACATCTACATGAGATGTTTACTGCACAGTTGACTAATTAACTGCGCAGTAAACATCTCAGCATCTACAGGTGTGGCCCTATTAGGGCACACAAAATTAATAAACTCCACAGTAGTATAAGATTTGTAAATATAAGTACTACCCTGCTGCTCTATAGTTTATTAGTTGACTGATGAATTCTGATTATTTGACTGATGAATGTCATCATGCCCAACCTCTTGTGGTGTAATGTACTTTTACCTTAAAAAAAAAAATCATAAAAACCCTTAAAAAGTCTTTTATTCTTTCTACTCTGGCACTGTACTGTAGGAGCATTTTTTGTGCCATAAATTGGCCAATGTGCACATTTATCACATCTACACATGCTGCTGTGCACAAAAAAAACAACCCACTCTGCAGCAGGCTTTTTTGTGCACAGCAGCCAGTGCCACAGCAGGAGTTGGGGCGAGCGGGGTAACCGCCCTGGGTGCCAAAGTGAAGGGGTACCAACAGATGCTGCTCAGCCAGGGTAGGGTGGGGGATGGAGCTGTGAGCCACTCATTTAGCCTACCCGCTAACCCTGTACTGAAGCATACTCATGACCCAGCCAGCCCCTCCACAGCACATTGAGACCAGTCAGAGCAGCCCTGTGCTGACAGGCTGACACCCTAGGCCCCATGCCAGCCAGAGCTACTACAACCCAGATCAGTGTGCTGATTTGGGCCCCCGCAGATCAGGGGGCAAATGTGGAGACACATGCCCAGAAACTTCCTGGGAACAATAAACTGCAAAACAATAAGCTCTGAAGTTCATTGCTGCCTCCTAATGGCACATGTAGACATGCCCACTATGTTACATTCATGATTTTTCAGAAATTCAAAGTAGCAGTACAATAGAACTCAAATGCCTTTTCTCAGACATTCACAGGCACCTAATACTTACAGGGCATATCTACATGAGATGCTACTGCACTTTAATTTAGTACTTGTATTAGCAAGTACTAAATGGATGCACAATAACCAGAGTTGCTTCTCAGTAACACCGGTGAAAGTCTTTTAGGTGACACTACCGCACAGTAACCTAATAATACTGCACAGTAGTGTATTAGCACTGTTCGTGCTGTGATGTGCTGTGCTACTGCAAAGTATTTTTCAGCTACTGTGTAGTCAGCATCTCATGCAGATGCACCCACGCTTAAGGAAAATCCCCAGCATCCAATAGGGCCTATGACATAATGCAGTTCAACAGAACTCTAGCCCATACACAACAGGGATAAATGTGCACACTGGCCAATTTTTGAAGAAAAGACCTTTATTATAAAATCTTTTTTTTTTTTAATCTTAAAAAAAAGTAAAAGTATATAACCCCACAAGGGGTTGGGCACAAAAACATTAATCAGTCAAACTTGCATCATAACCAGAGATTGGACCTCTCCTCTTCCACCCCTCAAACCATTTGTGAAGTTCTACTTTCAGGACTACGCAGACATTTTAACTGTACATTGTGTTCTGTTTATGACCCAGTGCAACACAAATTGGTCTATATTATGATGCTCTTACACTGCTTCCAGTAGTCATTGCCTTCAGGTCATGCCAGACCAGGCAGCAAGGTCATGGGCATGGCACCTTTTACTTTCCTGAATAGGCTCTTAAAACAGATGCCACTGCTGCTATCACTGGGCATGCCAACCTTCGTTGCCATCCATGATAGGAGTGATATGTTATGACAAAGAGGGAGTATCCAAAGAACCCTTATCAGGAAGGACTCACTCATGGAGATGATCATTTAAGGCAGCAGCATCAAAGAAAGGAAAGAAGAAAGAGGATGCATGCTAACATATGGTAAATTGATTTGGTTCCTAGATTATTTCACTTCATCCTGTTAGGTAATTTCTTCTTGGTCTAGTACTGCTGCAGTAGAAACTGATTGAAATGACAGTATGCTGCAGGTCATTTTGAGCACCTTTCAATTTCCTTTGGGAAATTAAAGGGAAAAAATAAAAATAAAATCAGTAGGAGGTGACCTGTTTCACCTCATTCCTACATCACTGATCTTACTCTATCATAAATCAATACGTTCTTGCTCATTTTTGTAAGCAAGCCAAATACAGTATATCTAGAAGCCTGTTAGGTAAAAGGAGATATCTGAGAGCTTACTGTAGAGCTGAGTGAATCAAAGCTGCTGACCTTAGCTGTCAGATCAAAATGGAAATGTTCAAAATAATATACATGAATTTGCCACAGCACACAATTCAATATTTAATAATAAAATAAATTGAAAAGTTAATGTGATGTGAGCCGATCCTGGACTTCACGTATCTCAGGAATAATGGAACTTTGATCACACAAAATCTTCCTTGGCTTAATTATCCGACTCAAAAAAGGTTTGTTTCAGTTGTTTGTACTGGAGAAAAACACAGAGAATCATACAGTGGTCATGCATATTGCAAAATTTCTTCAAAGTTTGGAGTTGTTCCAGTCCTGGTTTGGAGGCATTTCACAATAAAAATGGCTACATTATCAGATTAGAAAAACAGATCTGATAGTTCAAAAGCAGGCAACCTACTGGATACCCATTCCTCACAACACCACCAGATCACCATTAGGATAGGGTTGCAGAACAAATCAAGAACTAATACTTTGCTGCATGAGAGAAGAGAGAAGTTTTTATGCTGCTTCATAAAATTTCTACAGATGCACTGCTATATATTTTCTTGTGCTTGCCAAATTCCTACTTCTTTTTAAACACCTTTTTTTTTAACCAAGTCCCACATCATTGTCATAACCCTTTGATCAATGCTGCTTCTTTGCAAGACAGAAATCATGGGTTAGTGATATGAAACACTGTCCTCTCTCTTCCCAAAACGCTGAGCAAAAGATTTTCACACCATTTCTGATGCCAGGAAGAAAAAAGAATGGGCTTGAGAACAAGAAGATGTGTAGTGAGCTCATTCAGTGCCTGGGGTAGATGAAGAGTATTCTGAAAAACTAGTGCTAGGGTGTGGGTAGGGCAGGGAAGGGAAGTCATATTTACTGGGCAATCTGCACAAGTAAGGCAGCTGCCACTGCTGCTGCTGTAGCAAATGCGGTTTCAGCAGAAGCAGCAGCAATAGCAGCAGACTTCCCCATGTACATAGGCAAATTAATGCATGGGCCAGATAGGCCTGGGCCCAGGGGCTCCTGCCTTGGTATGGACAAAACTGGCGGCTGGGCTGGGCCACGCATGTACAATGTGGTGGGCTGTGGCTGCCAGGAGCTGTTTACTGGGCACTGCTGCAGCTGGACTGAGTCATGGTGGGGTGAGGAGCTGTCCCCAGAGCTCAGTCCACAATGCATATGCCTGGTGGGCAGCAGCTCTGCACACCCAGCACCAGCTCCAGTATGGACCTGCAGGCAGAGGTGGCCATGACTCCTGCCCTGGGCCTGGGGGACAGAATGTCCCACTCCAGCTGCTGCTCCCGCTGTGCTGGCCAGAGACAGAGCCCGTGGCTTTGAAGCAGGGTGTGGGTCAGGGTAGCCCCAGGCTGTGTGGGGGGGAGTTGGGCCCAAAGCCCCAGTGAATCTTAATCTGTCCCTGCCCTTGCAGAGAGAGTCCAATGGCACCCCTGTGGCACAGTCTCCTTGGATGGGATCCTATTTATGCCCCACCTCCATGCCCCAGATATGCTATTGGGAACAGGGTTGGACCTCCTGTGAGAAAATAAGAAAACTGCTTTAGGGGTGTAGCAGGCTTACCTTTCAGAGCTTGGGATTAAGTCCCAGACTTGAGATCCCGCTGTTTTGATTGGTGGAGCCCATCCACCAATCAGGAGGCAGCAAGAGAAATAACATCATGCCCCTTTCCTGAGGGGAGAAGAGCTCCCACGGACCTGACTGAAGACTGCAAACTGTCAAGTCCGGAAGACTTCAGGGGCGGAGCCCTGGAGCATATAAAGGAGCTGCGTGCCCAGCACAAGGGAGATGCGGCGGGGACAGAGAAAAGAGAAGAGCGGGGCTTAGAAGAGCTGAGGAGAGCTGCTCATCAGGGCTCATCAGTAGCCCAGGAAGAGCCCCTGAAGACTTCTAGCAGCAGGGAGTGTGGCTTGGCTCCAGCAGTTAGGCTATCAGTGTACAGCATGGTACACGGCATCCAGACCCTGGGAGCTGTGTGATATGGCTTGGGTCTGCAACCTCTGGTGTGTGGCCAGAGACACAGTGCACAGGCCGGTGCATGGAGCGGGATCTTTGGAGCCCCTGGGGCAGCTCAACCCCCAGAACGAGGCTGGGAGCTCAGTAAGGAGGTGCTGCATGGAGGGTGAGAGTCCCTGGGAGCTGCTTGAGGTGGCTCAGGTCTACAGCTGCTGACATGGGGCAGCAGCTCAGTGCAGATGATGCTGCCCAGAGGGTCCAGGAACAGACTGAGCCCCAGTGTTGCATAAGGCTGTCCAGGCCTCCAACCCCTAGCACAAGGCAAAGTGCCCACTACACACAGTGGTGCATGTGGCCCTAAGCCAGGACAGCGGCAGCAGATTTAGGTGGCAGGAAAACCCAGTGGGGAACAGAGCTTGACCTGAAGAACAAGAGGCAACCTGCTGGGACTGTGGAGTAGTAAGTTACCCTGGAGAGAGGGTCCCCACAGGGTTGCGAAGGGGCACCACGTGGGCCACTCCTGGGTGATAGCGGGGAAACTTAGGAGTCTTTGGGGTCTCCCTTTCCTTTTTCTTTCCCCCCCCCCATCTCCTTTCCTGTAGTAGCAACTTGGGAGTGGGGCCCCTGCCCTGGAGGGCACCCAGGTAGTCTAAGGACTGCCAATTATATATGTGGACTGTGCCTTACAGTTTATGTGAATAATTTGAAATAATAGTTTGTATATGAATAGAGTTATAAGGTTGCCCAATCAATATCCTTTGGTCTGGTTTGTTCTATTGTTCATCTGTATTTTAAATGATAACTGGGTGTGTGTATATCTGTATATATATATATATATATAATAGGGTTTATTGTTTTATAAATTTGTACATATATATATAATCTATGTCCTTACCCTTTAATGGTTTTGTTGTAATAATAAATCTGTATATAGTTAAATAATTGATTGACTGGACCTGACTCTATAAGGGACGGACGCGGCCACTGGGCTGTTGTGTCCTTCCACAGCACACTGCCCTGCCAATAATTCTCTCAACTGGAGAGGGAAGTACAAACCCGTGTACAGGGGGAAGGGGGCAGAGAGCACCCTTCTACTCACTGTAAAGACTCTGAAAGGGAGAAAGTGGGTGATTCGCCCCTAGTGACACTACTGGTTGAGGACTACCCTATATTAGAGCTGTGGGGGAAGCAGTGCAGTCCAATGGCTAGAGAATGGGACTGATTCTTACGTGCTTTGGTTTCCATGTCTAGCTATGGCCTGGTTTTACTTTATGATCTTGGATACTTCGCTTCACACCTCTGTGTCTGTTTCTGTCTCTGCAGCCTGGGTAACAATAACCTTCATAATAGGATACTTTGATATCTCTGGAGGACAAGTGAGGAGTGTGATTGTTATTATACAATGATACACTGTATTGCTTCACAGAGGTCTGCGGATTTCTTCAGATTCTATATATGTGAGTTCACACATGCACACAAAAACGCACCCTGTGTCACTGGGATTTGGATCTGAGCAGTATAGCCAAGTTCTAACTAGCTTCATGTCAAATATATCTTCAGTTTCGCAGAATGTTGATGTGAAAGGCCTGCTCAGCTAGACTCTGGCTTACAATTATCAGTATCCCGACACCTAGCAAACTTTCTGCCAACATAAAAAAAAAAAAAATACCAGAAACAGAAGAGAAACAGAAAAGTACTCTTTTGCTTTTTACCCAACAAATATAATTAATGTAAAATATTTAAGCATGGAGAGTTTCAAATAAATATACTTATTGAATAGTCACACTATGCCAGGGCTAGTTAAGTATACACACTGCTGTTCTGGCTGTTTGCAGTGATCCCCCACAACGGTAATGCCACTGCAAGGCTCAAGAACTATTTAAAGGGATATAATCCCCTATTCCTAATCACTACAGTTTTCACTGTAAATATTTCACACAGCTTTAAGGTATATAAGTTATATCTAAATTTTTGACCAACATCTGCTTGAACTATATCTTTGGAACCCCATATAAATGCTTACTAACATCATCTGCATTGGTACAACCTCTCAGAGTTTTCAGTTGTAAGACAAAAGCATGAACCATGGAACCCATGAGGAAATTTTGGATAGATTTAGCTTTGATGACAGCACATGATCAACTGTATACCAAAGCTGACATAAGCATGTAGCATTATCTTAATGGGCATAATGAATGTCCCTCCTGCCCAGGCAGAGGGTCGGACTTGAAGATCTACAAGGTCCCTTCCAACCCTACTTCTATGAATGTTTATATCTAGGGCTGATTCTGACCCTTTAGTTCTTCTCATTCATCCTCTTTCTTTCTCCCCATGGTATTGCTAGACAGTCTTTTAATAGTCATTTTTAAGAGCAGTTCTCATCCCTCTTCAATGTTTTTACTGGAAAATGGCTGTTCTTGAACTGGCTTCTAATGATGCTAGGTAAGAAAGAAATTAGTATGATGTTTCTTTAAGGAGATAAAAAATTGCTGAATAGCAAAATTAGTTTCAGTCCTTTAAATTGGACTATGTGCAGGGAATGTTACACATGTTGAAATACTAACGGGTAAAATGCAGCAATTAGAAGCAATATTCACAACAATAAGTGAATGTGTTTTAGCAATCCCAAATGATACCATTTAATGTTATACATTTACAGCAGTCAAATAATGAAGTTCAAAAGCATTTTAAGACATGCAAATAAAATTTGCATGATTTAAGCTCTCAGCTCTGTAGCTTTAGTAGTTTCCCTTCCTGAGTTTTAATTAGTCTTTCTTGTTCTGCTAGCTGTATGGCACTGCAATTATTTTTCCCTTAGGAAATGCTGTCATTTTGTTGTTGTCTCCTTTTTGTTTAGCAAGACATAATGTAGCACTGGAAATATGCAAGCATAGTTTGGTTATTTATATACAGTTCTATGTGGAACAATTTAATTTTTTGAAAAAGTAATGGGACTTTAGTTTTGCTTTAGCTAAAGCAATACAATTACATTTTATGTGTTTGTTGTAGAAGAAAGAATTAAGGCCTCATTACTTTTATGACAGATCCTTGGCTCCTGTAAATTGCCATTATCCATTGTTTTCATTGCAAAATTTTCTTAACAGAAAATTAAAGCTAGGTACAGATATTGTATAGTTAACATATGTTAAGCATACAGAAAGTGCTTTAAAGCCACAACAGAATGAATGTTCATGGCACTTAAAGCACATTAATAATGGCAGATCCCACTCAAAGTTAACCCTCGATGGATGTGGTATTAAATGAAAGCACTTTTTAGAATGTCTGAACCACATCCATCACGCTTCAACGCAGATTTGCTACGTAGGTCCCAGCAGCATCTGCTGCCAATCCCAGGGGCCTCTTGCTGATGGCAAGCTAACCTCAGCCAGTGCTCATCTGCTCTGGGCAAGCACTGGCCCAGCTCTGCCCCAGGACTGTCAGAAAGGAGACAGAAAAGACTGTCTCTTTCCTGGCCAGCCAGACAAGAGGATGGGGAAAAAAAGTACTCCACGCCCCCCCACCCAAACTTGGAGGCTTAGGTCTTAGTGCAGGGCTGGGCCAGGTCTGCATGGCAGAGAGGATGTTTCCTCCCCTGATACCAGTTCCCAGCATGGCAAAAAGCCATGCCAGGCAGCCCCATGCTGCAGCTTCTAGCTGCTATTGTCAGGTGTCATTGTCATTGTCATTGTTACAGTGTGTCGGAGCAGCCTTGCTGCTCATGTATAGGTGCCCATCAAATTGCTTCCTTCTCCCTCTTCCATATTCCAAAAGAAAAAAAGAAGAAGAGAGAAATTAAAAAAAAGAAATCAATTGGTGTTCATAAAGTGTGCTATCACATGTACAATGCCAATTAGCTGAAATGGGACATGTTCCACATGTACCTCAGTTTCAGTCACTTTCCAAATGAAACACAACTCGGAGCCACTAGAACTCTACAGGCCAAACCATATTCCAGATTTGCTTGCCAGGCTTATTTCCATCTAATACCTGCCCAAGTCTGGACAGCATGCCTGACCTGTTCTTTATGGACTTGATTCAGTCAGAATTTGAATGCATCCATGTGCAAAGGCTCTGAAGTGACCTGACAAGACCTCGGTCTTGGGTCCAGGGACCCCAGGCTCAATGGCATGGAGCTGGGAGCCTGGTAACCGATGAGATTTAGCTTTAGAGAGGATTCTCAGGATCCTGGGTCAATAGGTCAGTAGCAGGGAGCCTGGATGCCCTAAAAGCCATAGCATCAGGTGCTGGACTACCCAGCTGAATTTCACTTGGAAATTTTCTTATGAAAAAAATATTCTGCTTATTTCAAAAGGGTTTTAGTGTGGCCATTAAATTACAAAATGATTGGCCTTAAATTATATGATTTGTTGTAGCAGGTCCCATTCCACAGAGGTGGCCATGACACCCCTGGTGGCCAATTAATTCCTGCCCCCTCTGGCTCTTTGGGTACCCTCCCTTTTTACCTCACCTGCCATACCTTGATGCATCTTATAGGATATAGGGAGGCTGGCCCCGGGTCCCAAAGTGAGCCTCAGTTCTTCAGTCAGCTAGTCTCTCCCATACCCAGGCAGCCCCTCCCATGCCCAACAGGCCCAGCCTTGCCCCTAAAGGCACTAAATTAAGTATCATGGGATACCAGTCACATTATGGGCTGTATTCATAGCCTCCATCTTTCCCTGTAGCCATGCCTATGCCTCATAGGTGTTACTTTGAGCTTTGCACTGGGCCTTTTGGCCCCATCTGTCTATAAATCCATTTAGCTTGCCAGGCCCCTAGTCCTGGCAAGGCTCTCTTCCCCCTGGGCCTCTGGCCTCAGTTTAGCTTCCACCCCTCTTTGGGCTTCAGCCTTCTTAGATAAGCCTATTTTTGCTTCAGCTTGTCCCAGGTTTTTGCATCCCTAGTATAGCCTTAGCCCTCCCAGCCTTGGCCCAGCTCCACCAGCCCTCTGAGGCAAAGGCCACAGCATGACCTCTGCCCCAGACCTCACTCTTCTGGATCCCTGACTCCAGGCTAGGCTGCTCCCACTGTCTCAGTGCTCTGAATCCCTGACCCCAGGCTAGGCTGCCTATCACAGAGTACCCTACCTGGCACCCCAGCCCGTGGCCTCCATCCTTCCCTACCACAATCCAATCCCCTAGTTTCAAGCCTAATCACATACACTAATACCAGAAAATTGCTGCACAACTCAAATCTTCCCCACTCTGGGTCACTGCCTCCCTGCCAGCCAAAAGTCACCCTTAGCTCTTTCCTTCCACTGCTTGCTAGGACTCAGGCACAAGGTTTGTGTGTGCCAAAGACCCACTCCTTCCGGTTATGCAGCAAATTTGACTTAGGCCAGCTTGCCCTCCACTGCTACAGCTTCACCCACCTGCTTGAAGTTTTTACTTCTGGGCTTCCTGCCCGTTGGCTGCTACCTGTATTGCAGCTAGCTCCCATTAAAATGACAGGAGCCTCAGGCTCCCTGTTGCACTTGTATTCCATAAAAGGTTAGATGTCAGTAAACTTCAGTATAGTATCTGCAGTGTTCAGGAAGTTCTCTACAATAGGGTATATTCTGATGTAAAATTATCCATCTATCTATGGTGAAACTGTTGGTTTTTTTATACCAGAAAACCAAATGAATCAGGAGTCATCTCCTCCAATGCAGTAAATATCTGACTCAGTCTCATCATTGACCTTGTATAATTTTTAAGAAGTCCTTCACATTTCAATGTGCATTATAAAAAGCACCTTTTATCTTTCTTGAAGAGTTCATACATGGAACAAGACTTCATGCTTGAAACTAGAAAATAGACAGCTTAACGTAGAAAGTAATAGTCCCATTACCAGCTTCCCTCAGAAACTCTTAATAGTCCTATTTTGAGAGGTCTTCTTAAACTTTCTCCAGTTCTACCATCATACCTAGATATTTTTTCCAGCTTTAGTGCACAAGGAAACCACTCTCTCATTCCTGAGATTAAGTCTCAAAGGACACATCATCCTCTTAGGCTTCTAGTGTTAATGCAATTAGTTAGAACTGCTATATAGAATAAATATTTATCCTTCCTTGAGACATCCTGGGTGTTTCTGGGTATTTTTTCTGTCTGCTTATACTGTAAGCTCTCAGAGTTAGGTACCATGTTCCATTGGTGACATGTAGGGGATTCATGAGGGTACCTGTGCACCCCCTGAGATTGGTGGTGCACCCCCTGAAAGAAGCAACTGCGGGCAGTCATCACTTCCCATCCCTCTCCCTCCCCCATTGCTGACACCGCCATGGCCGCCTAAAGGAGCTCCCTGCTCACTGCCGTCACACCCCTACTACTGCCACTGCCGTCGCCACCTGTGGGCGGTCGCCATGCCCCCCCAGCCTCCGGGGGCATGCGTTGTTTATGTCATGTTCCTCTCTTTAGTACAAGGCTGTCTTTGATGTTGATGCTACATTCAACTAACGATGACATTACGCTGTTTCATGACAGTTTTTGTCCCTCCACAGCTGTAAATCAGCAAACAACAATTTAAAGAACCAATGACCACTCTCAAAGATGGTCCAGCAAGTCATGGAAGGCTCATCAAATGAGCATTTTAAAGTAAGAATTGACAAATATTTAAAACTTCTGTTGCTAATGGCCTTAAATGTTGTGAGTAATTTTTAAAGTTTCTAATTCTATTCCTCAAGTTGGTGGTGTTATTTTGTAAAACCATTGCACAGATCTTCCCACACCCGTGTTAATGTTTTTTCTGATACTATTTGTATTATGTAGCCTTGTCTATAGACTTCATGATGCCACATACCAGTGTCTCTCAAAGTTAGAACATCCAGAAGAATTGTTCATATGTAAGTGCTCTCCAGAACCCAGACTTCCTATTTCTTTTTCTCCCCACTTTATCTTTTAAATGTAGATGACACAGGAGGATCCAGCAGTGAGTTTCTTACAGTATATAAATTGGAATGAGATCTATAATGCACCCAGGAGACTGACTGCACAGCCGACAGAAGTTAATTACATCTGGAGCAAGCTGTGTATTACTTCTTTTCACCTCTGTTTCATCAGTTTTAGATATTTAAGTCTGGAATGTGCTTTATCATTCTTTAGGATCAAAAGAGCTATCCAAAAGCAGACCTATACATGTAGCTTGTCAACAATCATTTTTACTAATTTTTTACTGTTAGTTTTAATTTTGTCACAGGGGTACTAGAGTCTAAGACTTCCTGGCATTTTGCTGACCCCAGTAGATTAAAACAATTCTATCATTCCTTTCCAGGGCCTTCTGCAAGAGGATTAAGAGACCCATTGATCCATGGTCCCTTTACAGGATCCAGTATCTAGTTTTGATGAACAAGGTGTTAACTCCAGATAAACTTTGCTTTCCTTTTCATAGGTGTGTAACAAGTGTTGCGGGTCTACTACCCTGGCCCATGGTGCCTGCTATGGTCTGACCCACCTGCCAGCTCTTTCCAGACCCACCCCACTTCCAATCTCTCACCTGCCATGCCTTTGATGTTATCCTTGGAGGCAGACTTTGGGACTTTGGGACCAGGAGTAGCTCCACTGGTTCCTTCAGCAGCCAGTTCTGTCTTTGCAGCCAGGTCTAACCCACATTTTGGTGCTTCCTTTGGGATGCTTCCCCTTTAAGGGAGTACCCCCTTAAGCCTCCAAGCACCTGTTAGAGCTTCAGCTGTCCCAACCTTGGCTCCTTTTTCCTCTGGAAAAGTCCTAAGCTTTGGTCTACTGTCTAAAATCAGCCTTGGCTTAGCTGAAGCCTCTCCTGGGGCTCCAGTTTCAATCTTCCATTTTCAGCCTCCTCATCTTGGATCTAATTCCTACCTTTAATAGTGCGGAGTGCTGCCCAGGCACCCCCACCTATTGTCTTCTCCTCCCCTATAGCCACAACTTGGTCCTATGGTTCAATTCAAACAAACAAAAAACCACACAGATACTAATCTCTCCAGGTCCCCAGATACCTCTTCTGGGCTGGCTGACTCCAGTCTCTGTGTCTTGCAGCAGCTGGGGCTAGAGTATCCCCTCCATGGCCAGAGGCTGGGCTTATATGCCCCAAGTCCAGGCCCCTTCCAGTCATCTGATCTTGTCTCCTGCACCCAGGGCCCACGAGCTGTTAATTTCCCAATTAGTTGCCTGCCCTTTTCTAGCCCCTGGCTCAGTTCACCTAGGTAGCTATTACCTATTGCCTCTTTGCCTTCAGGCTTCCCGCACACCTTCCCCCCACTTTCTTCCTAGTAACAGGAGCAGGGTTTCCCTGTTACAAGGTGTTCAGGTGAGTACCTGTAAGTGTCCACTTACAGGAGGCTCTAGATTATGATAGATTTGGATGGCTAAAATGGTCCAGTTCCTACATATTATAGGTTTTGAAAACAGAAAAGCTCATATTGTTTTGATCATCTTTCTCTTCTTTTCAAAAGAGTATTCCTTCAAAAAGTTAGCACTAATGTAATATAGCCTCCTCTCCTCTGAGCACCTCATTACTTGAAAAATAGACAGTTTAAAGGGAGTACAGATAATATAATGACATTTATTAAGTGGCTGGATAACTTAGAGTAAAATTGTATGGAGGGAAAATCAATCAAGTTTATAAGTCCTCAGATAATATACATCAAACTCCAGTGAATTCTAGGGCCTAGCTCATGGTGCAAGTATATGTGTCTGTCTGTATGAATAGATGAACTAGAAAGTTCTCCTCACTCAAGAGCTAAAAAAAGTTGTAAGATTTATTGCTTTGAGTATCATAATGTAAGGTAAAGATCAAACAGAGTGAACGCACTTGCTGATCATTGTAAGAAAAGAGATGGAACCTTTTTCTTATGCATTTAATCAAGGCTCAACACCCCCACTTCTCGTCATGCTCACATGCTGGATCCAGCTTGCCAAGGGATTGCATCTGGCTTGTGAAGGCAGGACATCAGCAATGATTTGGTGATAGAGGACATTTGCCACAACTTGGCTACAGACCCCCAGCAATGTGGTGGAGTGGAAGTGGTGATACTGAAACTGAAAGTGGGAAAAGTAGCAGTGGCAACTGTTGGATCAGAAGCAATGGTTCATCTTCAGACCTAGCTCTGTTAATTTTGCTCCCCACTCCCAAAAGGTTGCTGACCTCTGGATTATACAGTTTTAAACAAACTACGCCAGTTATTGTCAACCAGGGTGCTGCACCACCATAGGTTACCTTGAAATCCTGTCAAGAGTGCCACCGGGTGTCATGCAATATTCGACTTGCAAACATGATTCACAAGATAGACCTGGAGATCTCAACTAGGAATTCATAGCGTCAAAACCATTCCAACCTGTTGCAGTCTTCCTCCATTCCTTGCCACAAAAGTATTGCACTATTATTTTTCTTTACTCAAAAACAAGTGAAAATTAAGATCTGATATTCTTAAGGGGTGCCTTGAGTCTAACAAGGAGTGCCTTGGGTCTAAAATGTTGAGAACCTCTGGACTAAACACATGGGGAAAAAATCATGTTTTCCATTTACATTGGGAGACATTGTTTCCTCCAGCTGCCATCTGGCTATTTGATACCAAATTTATTTAACAGAGTTCTACATTTTACATGGACATTTTAATCTAGGGAAAACCAACACGAGAAGCCCCAAGCAGCTTTGGGAAGAACCAGAGCTGCTAAGTTAAAACTAAATATATATGAATGTAAATTCCATGTAACATAACTACAGGGGGGAAATGTAGAGGGGAGGAAAGTGAACACAGCAAAAATTACAGATTGATTACACGAGTCTGGGAAAATAGAACTCCAGACACAGCACAACCAAAATTAATGGATTTACTATTACTTTATGACAGTATTGCTGATGTCTCAGAGAAGATCTTCAGGTCCATGTGACTGTGCAAAACACTCCAGAGATTGATGGAATATAGGTAGTTAGTTTCATTAGTACAGCAGCTCTCAAAGGGGATGCCACAGGATCCTGGGTTCCCATCAGATTCTTTCAGGGGTGATGTGACAAAGGTGCCATCTCCTTGGCAGGCAGCTAGAACTGTCCCACGCCCTCATCCACAGCCCGTTTTGGAAAAGCTGTGGCACAAGCACAGACTCCAGCTGCCCACTCCTGCTGCAGCTGTTCCTGGTCCAGCTCTCACAGGCTCCTCCTAGTAACATAGGTGCATGGGGGTGGGGGAAGGGAGGGGGCAGTGGGTGATATCTGGCCCACTAATGAGTGCTACCTGGCCCACAGGCAGATGGCACAGGTGGTGGCTTCAGCTCAGGCCTCTGCTGGTGCTGCAAGGGATGCAGGGCAGAAGCAGCCGTGCCTATGCACCTGCCCAGCACCATGCGGCAGGCCTTGGGTAAGCCATGCTCAAGCCTCAGTGGTTCCAGTTCTGGCCTCTGCTGGTGCTGTGGAGGATGCTGGGTGGACAGCCTCACCTGCCCACTTACTCACCCACCCAGTTCCATGCAGCAGGCCTTGGAGAAGCCATGCTCAGGCCCTGGCACTCCTGCTTAGGCTAGGTCAGCAGCACCTTTCCTACCTGTGGCTCAGGAACCTGTGAAGATGCTGAGGCCACCCCGAATGTTCAGAGACCAAGTATTGAGTTAATCATTCTTCCCATTAAGTGAGTTTGTTTTTCTTTAACCTAATTTTCAATATACAAGAGTAAGACTTTATTTTGAACTCTTATGCCTCTAAATACACTACTCAAAAAAAACCCCAAAATATAAATCAGGACAAAAATTATTTTTTGAAAATAAATTTCAGTATTTTATAGATGTTTGATTTTCAGCATATGATTTTTTATCTATAATTTGTTAAAATGATATCTGCATCATTAATTTTGTGTGTGCAGCCTTCAACAGCTCACCAAAACTCACTAAGGGGCCCTCCAGATAAAACAATTACCCACCCATAAACTAGACCTTTTCACAACTTGGTAACAATGGGTACCTATACATGTGCCCAACACCTCCTTTGATGTGTTCTAATTAGAACACGTTGGAGCAGACTCGATTAATCAAGTCTGCTGGAGTGTTCTAATTAGAGTGCTCCAGCAGACTTGGAGTCATGTGTATTCAGTGTCCCTGCATTTCAAAATGGCAGCAGGGGGCACTTTAAAGCTCATCATACAAGCTTTAGTTGAAGCGTGTTTGCTACCATTTTGAAGTATGGGATGCTGAATACACAAGATGCTGTGGGCATTTTAATTAGAGTGGCTCCCGACAGCAGCTCTAATTAAAATGCCCCACCTGCACCCTGGAGCATGTGTAAAGATATTTGAGTCTGAGTGAAATTCAGACATCTTCTACCATGATCTATTTGGATAGTGTAATAACACATCATAATAAGCAAATAAAAATGAACTAAACTACAGTTAAGATATTTATCTATTGAGCAATGATAAACAGGCATTATGGATAAGATACCTGCTGTAACTTGATGCAACTCCATAGGAGCTATGGAATAATCTTGATTAAAACCAGATGAGGATCAGATTAATTGTATCATTTTAGGTTTTCAGAATTCTTGTGATTTGGGGCATAATTGCGACATTTTGTGATCGCAGAAGAGAGAAGTACAATCACAGTTGGCTAACTTCATAATGATTATACTCTTGATGAACCATCCTGAGATCAGAAAAAGTAATCCCACAATCCTGGATAACTTAGTACCCAGACTGTTTCACATTTCAAATTAGATTAGGTATACTGAATGCCCCCCTCTCCCCACTGCTGGTGCTCCCTGCTGCAGCTGGCCAGAGCCCATGCGAGGCTGCCTGCCTCTCTGCCATGTCACTGGTGCCCCGTGGGGCAGTGGTGGCAACAGAGAGCAGGCACAGGGAGCCCTGCACGAGCTCCAAGTGGCTGCAGCACAGGGCTCTGGTGGCAGGAGCGGGGGGCCTCTTTTCCCCCACACTGAGCACCAGTTTCTTGCCTGCTGCCGCTGCCAGCCTGGGCTCGGCACTGGCTTTGGGTCGCCCATTGGGCTGAATGGCAGAGGTAGCAGCAGCTGGGCACAAACTGCTGCTGGGGCAGAGGAAAGTGCTTCCCCACTCCTCGCTGCTGCTGTGCAGTGTTTGCTGCGGCTTCCCATCCGGGGCCTGCACCGCATTAGGCTGGGGTGCAGCTCCTTCACTGCCACTTGTGAACTGCCCTGCATGGCTTCTCCATGTGGCCACTGCTGCTGCGCTTTCCCCTCTGCTAAGCACTAGTTTCTTCCCTGCTGCCACAACTCAGCCCAGATGGGCAAGCGTGGGGTGTGCAGGGTCGGATCAGGGCTGCTCGCAATTGTCCCTGCTTGTACCATGCAGCTGGGGCACGGGTGAGCAGCAGCCAGGCAGGACCATGGGCCTCACACTACTATCCCAGGCCAGTGCTGGCTGGGCCCAGAGCAGGGCGGCAGGAGTGCAAGGTCCTGGCCAGCAGGGGCTCTGTGGAACTGGGCCAGCTCCCTGCTCTCCCTACTGATGCAGCCCAGCCCAGCTCCACAGATCCCTACCAACCCACACCTGCCACCCCGCTTTAGGCCCTGTTGGCACTGGCCCTGGGACACTGGCGTGGGCCCCTCACTCCTGCATGCTTCCACTGCCCCCGCCCCCACTTCCCCCACTTTCCTGCCTACCCCCCTCCCCCTTCCCCTTCTTACCTGAATTCCCCAATCTGGCGTAAGGAGGTGCGAACAGCACCATGGTCCCAGGCCAGAAGCGGGGGTGGGGAGGGCAGGTGGGTTTTGCTATTGCAGGAGCCTGCTGTGGCTTCCTCTGGGTCCTACTGCCCCTGGCTACTGTCACCTTGACAGGCCGGCTAGGGGCAGATGCATATAAATTTTTAAAAAAAATTTAGGAGCCCTGCAGGCAGGATAGAATGGCCTGATAGGCTGGATCTGGTCCGTGGGCTATATTTTGCTCACCCCTTTTGTAAAGCCTCCATCTGTTCAGCTATATACATAACTTTACACCAGTGACTGACCAACTACCATCTGTAGAAATACTCATGGGCATAGCTGTGTCTGCAGATGTGCAGATGACTACATAAGGTGCAACAGAGTGGAATATCAGGCCCCAAATCCTTATCTGCAAAATAATATTATTTCTTTTAGCTGTAAACATGGGGAAAGTAGAGACATTTTGGAGATTTGCCTAGATCACATAGTAAGTAGCAGAACTGGAGATCAAACATGCTTCTTGAATCTCAATCAACAGCACTAACTGACAGATGGTATTAGCCACAAAATTTGGTATTATTTCAGATAATTCACCATGGAAAACTTGTTCAGTTACTAGTTGTGCCTTTCTGTCAGATACTGTTATTTCCTAGTATCTTAGAAAATGATTATTTTTTCTGTCGCTTTAACTACAGGCATAGTTCTTTGCAGTGTTTGAATATGAATCAGGTAGTTTTAAAGTTTGGATCTGCAAAATCCTTCCAACTCTGCTTCTACACAAATCCTTTTTTGCAGCTTGAGCTTTATCTGGTAGAAGTTCTGCTGCCATTTAAGTGCAGATTTATCAACAATTTAAGAATATGCACTTTTTTTTGCTGAAGGGACAAACAAACCACAGAAGTCACACAGATGCACTATATATATATATATATATATATATATATAGGCCTATAATCAGATGCACTTCCATAATATGTAAATTGTTTAGCTGAAGAATTTGGTACTGATATTGACAAAAATGTTCATATAAAAGCATACATTAAGTAGTTTAAAAGCAATGGCATTATAGTCAAGAAACTCAGATCATGTAGCAAATCTCAGCAGTATGAAATGCTGAAGTACGTCATACCTATCACTTCACAGCAATCTCCCATGGCATATTCTTCTGAATACTTTTTTTATCAATCATTTTGTCATTTATGTGTTTATCAGAAGACAAGAATATTCAGAGAATCATGCTGGTATGTACTTAGTAGTTCATTTAATCATTTAGGATATGAGATTGTTAATGTAAAATAATCTAAGGTGACACATCCTACCTGTGAATAAGGTTAGCTTAAAAAAATGTTGTGAAGGTGACTGTTGAAATTAACTTCATGGTACTGTGTGACTTCATTGCTTATTCTGAGTGACACCTGTGAATGTAATTGGGAGACCTCCACACTTGTTTCATCAAAATTCCTTTAACGATATATTTCCAACTAAGACAGGTCCTGACAGTGTCATGTCTGACAGCCAACTCTTCTCTCACAGTTAGTTTCCCTTCTCCATGCTTTTCCAGTGCATGATATTCTGAACTGCTAATTGTTTGAACTTTTATGCTGAATTCCTTCTCTGAGATTGAGGAAGTTAGTTTAGCAGCTGAACTTTTAGAAAGCATTGGTGAACTTTTAGAGCACTGAATTGTGTGGGGGTTTTTTCTTTTCCCTGAAGATGTTTTCCAGCTGCAAACTTAAGCCTCCCTAAATTATATTGTTCTGGTATATTGTTCTATATGTGTAGTATAGGATTTTCAAAAGCATTCACCATTGGCCTAACTCGTGCATCTGAGCCCTTTCAAGAATCGGATCAATTGTATGTACAATGAAATTGGGTCCATAGTTCTGGATTGTATAGTTCCATCTCAGCCCAAAAAGCTAGCATATAACCATTAAAGGGTTTTTTCACAGAAGTTAGTTTAGCAACTGAACTCTTAGCAAGCCTCTACTGGGCACAGGTGAACTGTGTGGGTTTTATTTTTCTTTTTTCCAAAGATGTCTTACAGCTGCAAATTTAAGCCCCACAATGATCATTCTGTTAAAAAAATATTAGCACGTCCAACCAGTAACTTCTCCGAAAAGTTTTTCCTAGGACCTCTATTATCCCATGCTTCTATGTCTCCCTTTCCTCCTGCAAGGGAGGTAAGGGAGAGCACTGGCTCCCTGGTAGACTAACCAGAGGTAAGCTGTCAGGGTATCCTGCAGGGACCCTCCTGTCAGGCACTTTGATAGGCCAAGGGTTTTCAAGCCCTGGTGCCAACTCCCAACCACTGAACAGCACAGGGACTTTCTGGTGCTGCTTAAAGACCAGCGTGGCTCCCACAGCTCATTGGGATGGCTCAAGTAGCAGTGCCACTGATCCCCATCCTTTGCAGGTTCCTAAGTCTCCCCAGAACCATGCAAGCTGATCACTGACAGCCTAACACCTTACCTAACAGTAGACAGGGCAGGCTGCCAATGGCCAGACTCCCCTGGGGGCAGCAGAATCTAACCTTGTTGACCCCCTAGCTCATGATTCTGTAGTTCTCTAGACAGGGGGCTATAAAATGCCTGTATGGCTCCTTACTGGCATGTTTTTGTGTTGCTGAAAAATTTTGGAGAACAAATTGAGTGCCTGTTCATACCCATAGTTACTCTAGTCCTATAAATCAGCATCCTGCATACTGGGATTTAAGAACCACTCTGTTCTGGATATGGGTATATTTAAATTATCATATGTGTATATTTATTTTATATTTTGTCTCATGAATAAAGCGTAGTGTCATGCGGGGGTTTTCAACCTTTTTGAGCAGTGTACCCCTGGTAGCTGGTCAAGGAGATGGGAGTGAGGGGTGTAGTGGCTGCACAGAGAGCAATGGCAGCACAGGGTGGTGGATGGAGGCAGCAGCGGCCACATGCAAGCTTCTCCCCCTGTGTCCGGCTGGCCGGGCAATGCCTGTTCAACCTGCAGAGGGGTGCCATTGTCCTCACCCCGCCCTGGCCCTTCTCCTGTGAGGCAGTGGCACGGGGTGGCAGCACACCATCCCTGTCCACCTACGCATACCCCCTGGGACCTTTCAAAGTACCCCCAGGGGTACATGTACCCCTGGTTGACAACCCCTGGTGTAGCAGAGACTAATATAGTCTCGAAGTCTGCATCTAGGTTAGGCTTATGTATCTCAAGCAATTCTAGAATGGTATGAATCTGAACAAAATGAATTTTGAAAAGGAAAAAATTCAGATCCAGATTGCAAGCTATCAAATCTGGAAGTAGGAATAAGCATCTTGTCTCTAGGGAGTTAGTCCACAGCACCACACTGCCACTCAGAGGTCTGAATGCTCAAAATGCAGCATGTTTGCAAGAAATAATTGTATGAAGGTGGACTGATGATAGTAACAAATGCAGATCAGGCAGTATAGCAAGCTGGCAATGAACTTGTTCTCACCATGGGATAAAAAGTATGATGAACATGAACAAAAATTGAGGAGAGCAAGGTGAGATACTTTCCTATTTTTTAAAAAATGAGGGCAACTGTGTTTCTAAAACATTTATTTTGCTCAGTGAATGAAACCAAACATGATGGATAATAGAAAATACTAAATAGGTACTTCTCAGAAGGAATTTTTGTTGGACATACACAAAGAGCAAATTTATACTTTCAGCTTGAATGACTGAGTTACAGATGAAGCAGAAACAAAACTGAATAAAATTAAAGCCCCAGTGAAATTGCACCATGGGTCTCCTGCTGCCAAATCCCTTTATTTTCATAGATCTATTTATAGCTGCAGAATTTGATGCACAATACCTTCTTCATGAAGAAGTATAATCCAAATCTTAATCGGTCATCTAAAACCTACTAATGTATTTCTGGTCCTGTTCTCATTGCAGTGGATGAACAAAAATCTGAACTGACTGTGAATTGATGCAATGTTGTCCTTGGCTGACAGATAGCCTGAAAATAGCTGTTAGAGTGTGAACTGCTTCTTCTATCTTAATAGGCCAACAATGGAACCTAAGGATATATATGACTATGTAAATGGCAACTCTGTTAACCATGTTGTTGATAGCAGTTTTACAAGGATCATCTAACTAACGTGCCTTCCCAACAATCCCAAACTCAGAGGTGTAACAGCAATTCCTGTGCTCTGGGTGACAGCTGCCACTGAGGCAGTGGTGGTGAGCGGGCCAGGTGGCAGCTGGACTGGCAGAGGTGGCATCCACCATTCTTGAGCCCCCTCTAACTTTGCACCTGGGACTCATGCCTTCTTTGGTGACTCCTACTTATGCTACTTCCCAAAATGCCTTGCACTGGGGTAATCAGTTGCATCTCATACAAGTGACTCTGGCAGAGACCGAATTTAAAACCGTCTTCCAAAAGTAACCCCTAGCCACCTCCCTGCAGAGTAATTTTCTTTCTTGGTGTTGCTTGGTTATATAAGGCATTTAAAAATTGAGGAAGAGAACCTATATGTAAGGTGTCTTTCCATTACTTCACTGTTTACATTAGAGCTATCACCTTCACACAGTGATCCAATCCTTTTTTATTAGTAGTTGGATACTTATAAGATTGTCATTTGTATTTTTTTTTTGAGAAAAACAAACAAAAAAATAAACAGCAGAATGGCTGTATTTGTTCCAGGGAACTAAGTCAAACACTACACTAACAGCTTTCACCTGCAATCAGTGTCGTTGCTTATGCTATTGTTGTTATTGTACCATCTTTGTATGCATGTTCTCCTCCCTGATCAGTCACCCTTCCTCTCTCACCTTTACTTGTTTTATGGTTCAGGCAGACTTGTTCTCATCAGTTTCATACTGACCAAGTCTGGTTTCCTTTTCTTAATATGCTTACTAGATGCTGCTTTAATGAGTCTATTAGCTGGTGGTCTAGCTTGGTTTGGAACACAATCAGGGCTTAGGTAGCTTCTGTGAAGAATTCTTGGGTGGTTGCAAAAGGTCCTCTATAAACCGTATGCTCCCAAAGCATCAGAATAAATCCATATGTACCTGTCTATTTATTCTATCTTCAAACAGTCATTCAGACAATAAAAAGGAATGTAGTCTAAGTCATAGCGCTTAAGTCAGTTTTCAGTGTCCTATTGACTTCAGTCTTTGCAGGACTGGGGCCCTTGTATTTTGGGCCTGATACACTTGTGTAAATTGGGAGTAATATCGTGAAGACAATGTATTGTATGCTACAAAAATAATGCAAGGCAGTGGAGAATCTGGGTCTTTGTGCTGACTTGGATTTATAGTGAGAAAGAGGGAGCAAACAAGTTTTAATACTACTGATATTGGGGTGCATCACCCTAACAAATGCTTGATACATGGGAAATTACGTGGTTAAGTTCTGACCAAATAATGAGTACAGAAGACATGCACAAAGGAATGTAAACATTTCTCCTCAGCCTCACTTACAAATGGGAAGGAAGTTAGAACTATTTCTGTTGGACCATATCAGGTGTGGGGTGCCACATTGTTCTCAAGAACAGCCAAAGGTGGCAATGCCTTCTGCAAACCACAGAACTTTTTCAGGTGAAGATGCATCCTGCAACTCACTGGATGCCCTGGGGTAGGTGGGGGGAGAGCTGCCCGATAGCCACACTAATTAAAGCACCTGCAATGTCTTGTGTATCAGCATCCCTGTGCTTCAGAATGGTGGTAGAGGTGCTTTAACCAAAGCTCATTGAACAAGCTTTAGTTAAAGCACCCCTGCCACTATTTTGAAGCATGGGGATGCTGATACATGAGATGTAGAAGCTGCTGGAGGCACACTAATTAGCATGCTCCAGCAGACTCAGTTAATTGAGTCTGCTCTGATGTGATGTAATGGCAGTGCATCAAAGCAGCCTCCCTGCATATCTACAGGCACCCAGAACCTTTGAAACAGTACCTATGGGGATTTTTGAGTAATTCTTATTCCCCTATATAGTGTTCTGAGGAAGGCTCTTGGTAGCTTGACTAGAGTGGGGTAAGCAGGGCAGCAGCCTTGGGTGCTGATTTGGGGGGGTGGGGCATAGAAAAATAATAGCTGCCACCACTGCCAGCCAGCTGTTCTGCCATTGCCAGCCGCTACCCAGTGCCCTGTGTGCCACCATTGCCTAGGGCACCAAAATACCCTGTTATGTGTCTACTCTCTATCAGCTTCTATTATGCAGGAGCAGACTGGAAGAGCTCAGCATGTTTGGTCTGGCAAAACCAAGGCTGAGAGGAAATACGATCAGTGTCTGCAATTACATCATAGAGTAAATAACAGGGAAGGAACAAAAAAGCAAACAAAGATCTGTTTTTAAGATGGAGTTTATTAGTTCATGAATGGATTATATGATGTGATTCCCAGATCATCATTCTATATATATAAGATCTGATGATCTGAGGGTTCTTTGTGATTGAAAGGGAGATTAAAACCCACATAGAATAAAATTCCTTTTTTGGGACATAGATTATGTCTTTCTAGATATTTAGAGAGTATCTAGCACATTCGAGGCTTCATCCTGACTGAAGCCTTTAACAACTACTGCAATATAAATCAATGGTAATAGTAATAACTGACTTGATCCACTGAAAAGAAACTTCCCTTTTCAGATGCAGCAAGGTTTCTGATACATGGACCTGTTCTACATGATCATATTATGAACAGAAATGCTTCCAGTTCTCAATAACTTGAAGAGTGGCAAATCCCCAGCAGTGGCACATTACACAGCAACACTTGGGCCTATAAGCCTATGTGGATTAGATGGTCTGGTAATCAGAACATGTACTAAAATATTGCTAGGTTGGAGTGCCTACTGAACTATTCAAAGGAGGAAAGCACTGTAATATAATAGCTATCACTCCCCCTAACCTACAATGTGTTTTTGGCAAGTGTGCTTGAGATGATAGGGAAATTACTATGATTCTGTATGTACAGAATATGATGTCTTAGTGAGAAATGTAAGGAGTTTGAAGAGCCACTGTGTTGTAAAGTGAATTTTTACACATATTTGATTTTGAAAAGGAATTGGAGGTGGCTCCTATGTTTTCAGTCCTCAAGTGGTCCTTAGATATCAAGACAATGTCTGAAACAGAGAAATATGAATTCAATAAGGATGAAAAATAAAACTAATATAGGCACACCTTCTGTACCAAAACTAAAATTGCATTTCAACAGACACAATTCTGTTATACTGTATGTGAAGAGAGATAAATAAGACAGTCTGGACTGTTTTTTTACTGTTTGATTTGAATCTTAATTTTAAAAATCATCATGATTTCTTTCTTCCTGTCTCCTGGCACAGCTATTTACAAGTTTACAAGATGAGTGTAAAATACTACCAGAACAGAATGATAGAATTACTTGTGTATTCTCTGTTCATGGGTATAAATTATACCACATGCAGGCAGCCATTAAAGAAAGGCCCTTAAATATATGTTTAAATTTGTTCTTATCAGTCATGCTAAGTCTTTATTAGGTACTGTGGTGATGAGGGCCTACAAACAGAAAGAATTTGTAAGAGCTACTAATCATCGGGGAAGGGAAATTTGTGTTCTGTATCTGTACTGAACTGAAAGAACATATCCTTTATTCAAATACAGCTTCATCTCAGCCAACATCTCTATGATCATTGGAAGTTTTAGGTACACAAGATTTTAGGACTTAGTTGGGGTTTGTAATCAACTTCTTCTAACATGGATATCACAAATTATGCATGTATAAAAAGAAGTTAAGCAACTCTGTTTAAACAATCTTTAAAATCCTGATAGTGCTGACATAATACATAACACATAGACCTTCATTTTATTTGTTACATAACTATTTCTTTTTTCCTTCAAGCTCTCCTAAGCTTGACCATCACAAGAACATCTTTGCTCCAACATTTACTGCAAAATCACTGGTTATTTACTCAGTTTTTGAACAGCCTAAGAGATTACAAATCCCATTACTGTAGCAGAGTCTTTTTCCCTAAAGAGCAGAGATGACAGCATATTAGGCTTTAGTCTCTGATGCGTGACATGATGTGCATTTCTTGCATTTCCTGAAGGTGGGTTAAGTGCTGAAAAGCAAAAGAATCCTCTTAATGACTAGAGAAATTCTAAAAGGCTGCTAAATGATTCAGTAGATGAGGGGTTTCTTGGGTCTACTTTTATATAATGAAGGGTGGTAGGTAGGAGAACAGTTAAAACAGAAAGGAAGGTTGTGAGTTTGATGTTATGTCTTGTAAAATGGATATAAATGGAAAATCCTTTTCTACCATCATAAATGTTCATTCTGTTCATTTCTCCCAGTATGATTGTTTGTATAGTGTTTGTGATTTCCTTTGGGCTATAATGGCTTACAACACCACTGTATCTCAATATGGTTAAACCGCACTTCTCTAGCATGGGATCCTGCTATATTAAAATGATATCCTTGATACGTTCTTATGTTTGTTCTGTCCAGAGTTGCAGCACAATTTAGGACACAATTAAAACACAAATGGAGCTAATTTCCCACTCTGCTACACTGATATACCTGTAGAACTCCTCTGCCAGAGAAAAATGGCATGATAGTTAAGAATCAGTTCTGGTTAGGTTTAGTCTACGTTACAAAGTGACACTGTGTTTAATTGACTTGGGGGGGCGGGGACAGGTTTGTGGTAACAGGTACTCTCAACATGCTTGTTTATAGTATAAATGGGTCTACATAATTTGTCTTTAAATTATAATTGAAATGCAACTTAGTTCCCTGATAAGGTAAAAATAATTTATTTGAAAAATGAATGAAGTAAGAAATAAATGGTCAGAATATTTTTGTATTTAAATAGATGCATTGTTTCACAAGAAATAATTACTAATGCATTCTTTTGGGGCTACTTAGAATAACTAGATTTAGTCTAGTTTTGTCTGTCAGTTTGAAGTCCTTATAAATTATTCCCAGCTCTTTCTAGAAAGACTGTATACAGCAAAGCAAAACAGACCATTTGCCATCTTTTACATTTTCTTTTTAAAAGTAAAAGAAAAACATACTCATAAACCCTTTTAATCTCCTATATCTTTAGATATTTTCTGTGACTCAGACTGACTGATGATTGTGTCAGAGGGTGTTACTTATAACCAGATCCCCCCTGCTCCAAATATAATGGTCATTTATAATGTTTCATATGATAACATAGGTGCAAAGGGCAGAAGCCACACTCTTCCCTCCTTCTGTCATTTGCTGTTGTTTCCATCTTCTTTTCTTGTTGAGGTTGACTTATCTCCCCTCCCTGCTAGGGGTATTTCTTTGTTTCTATTGTGCAGCCTATTTTTTTCACATTAGTTGGCTTTCTTGATAGCTTTGCATGGGGTGCTACACGAGTTGGCACACGGAATACATACCAGATATATCCAGTGTAACAAAGGCTGGGGCCAGGGATGGCCATGATACCCTCTAGTGGCTCTTCAGCCCCTCTTTCACCCTGTCTCTTAAGCATCCTCCCCTTCTGCTCCCCTGCCACACCTTAACATTAATATGTATTTAGAAATGGGAGGCTGCCCCAGGGATACCCGAGTAAGATCTCATATAGTCACAAGCCATGGTCTACCTGCTCACCACCTTAAGGGAAATTTCGTGGCCTCCTCATTTCCCCTTCAAGCCATGCCTAAGCCTCACAGGTGTGCCAATCAATCGATTATCTTTGGTCAGTTCCATGGGCCCTCCATCATAGTCTCAATCAATCCAATATGACCTCAGCTCCAATCCACATCACTCCCTCGGCCTCTCCTTGGGTTCCCTAGCCCTATCGATCTTGGGCTGTCCCTAAACCCCAGGGTCTCCACTCCCCTCTCTGCCTTGCTCACAGGCTCTGGCCTTACTCCCAGCCTGTTGGGACCTTCTCCTCCCCATAGTCTTCCCTGACCACCAATTGCTGGGACTTCCACCTCCCTTTAGTCCCACCCTAAACTGCTGGTGTTATCCCAGCCCTAAGGCTGTTACCCACAGGCTTTCTTGGTGTCCATCAGGAGTCTCTTGGTCTACCTGTTCAGGAGCTCCTCTTACATCTGCCCCCAGGGCCAGACTACCTGTTTAGCTCAGGACCTGGGCTTATACACATCCTAAATGGGATCCCTTTCTGGTCAGGTGTCTTCCCTGATTACTGATTGAGCCCTCCCTGCATGCTTTTTCCTCTTAAACTAATAGGAGTATTAAGCTCCCTGTTAGACCAGCCAACAGTGTAACTAAAGTGGAGCAACTGGGGAGGGTGCTGCAGGCACTGACTTGATGGGGGGTTGTGGGGGCAGAAAAAAACTGTCTGCTGCTGCACCACTGTACTAGCAGTGGTAGCAACCAGAAGTGACAGCTGCTGCCCATATGCTTCCCTGGGTGCCCAGCTGCATTGCTATATCTCTGTTTCCAGTGTTTACTTTTGATTCTGCTGGAGACAAACTGCTGGCTGGTGAGTTTTTTCTGGTGGTGATGAAATCTTCTCATTGAACACTCAGAATCTCTCATAAGCACTCATTTTTTAAGGCATCTAGTTTTTGGCCTAAGGCTTTTTGTAGACTTCAGCTTTTACAGCTGTATATTAGCACTAAGATTATTTTGAGATGAAATATCTCATTTTTATGATGTTTCTTAGATAGACTATCTAGTTGACTTATTATCTTTTGTGCAAAGCAAGGTTTTTTTAGGTGATATCTTTTACTGGACCAGCTGTATAGTTGGGGGAGATATTAGACAAGCAAAGCGGCACAAAGTGCCCTTTAGGTCTGGGAAAGAAGCAGATACACTATACTATTATACTAAGTTAAATACCTGAAAAGCTTTTTATCTTGTTTTATGTAGCATTCAACTTTGATTTTTCTTTCTTCTTTCTTGTCTAACATCCCTCCCAACTATACAGTTGATCCAGTAAAATATATCAGAAAAAACCCTTGCTCCACATATTTCTTGGACTGTCCTGGCTACAACACTCCCACCCTACTACAGAATCTCCTGAGTAGTTTTTGCAGATGTGTTATTTATCTTCAGAGGATATCTGACAATGATTCTGCTTCTGCTGGTCAAAAGAAGTCACTTTTACCCAGATTTAATCAAACAGCTTGTTCACTGTCATTCTGCAGGTGATATCAGAGTGTTTTTAATATTTCTGCTGATACACGCTAAAACTCAAATTGTCTGAATCTGTAACATTACCTTGTTTGATCCATATTCTCTGAGAGATGAAAACAGTAATTTTCAATTCATTTGTCAGTTTGATTGCAAAGTAGCATTTTCCTCACCCGTCATAAGTAATCATACAAGTCAGTAACTCTTATCCAGTCATTCGGGGTGCATGTAAATAGTTATGGTATTATCCTTCCACCAAACCTTTATTACTTTTAATTTATTACAAATGGTAAATAAGCATAATTAAATCCACCATTCCTCACTATAATCACTACATACTGAAACATAAAATGATCTATATCTATATTTTGTATAATTTTAAATCTACAAATTATAATACATACTATGGATGTATATAGCTGGTGTTATAAATTAGCATAGCTCCTTTGATTTCAAGGGGGCTATAATGAGCTACTCTGTGTTCCCAGGCCTATCCCTGCTCTGCTCTCTGCCCTGTCTGCTGCCCATTCCTGGATCTGCTGCGTGCCACACATAGAGGCTGCCCGTGCCATTTGTGGCACACATGGTGCAGGTTACCCACCCCTGGGGTCTAAGTAACTTACAAAAGTTGACAGGTGACATTTGGGAGGTGGGATTTAAATACTAATGTTTAGCGCAGGGGCGGGCAATTATTTTGGGTTTTTATTTTGGTAAATATATCAATTAAAATGCAGTCTGTTCCCACACGTGCTAATTATCGTACACGGGAGCAGAGGTCCATCACGTGTAGAAGTGCCCCTGGCGAGCAGAAGCTGAGTTGCATCCCGGGCTCCCCAGCCCCGCGCGCCGGGCTGATTTAGCGCCGTAGGCTCCTACCTTGAGCCCTTACCCCAGCTCCCCCCAACCCCCAGCCCGGGGGCGCAGCACCACCGCCACCCCGGCTCTGCAGCACCTCCCCGAAGGAGACTTCCCCCGCCCCGCCTCATGTGCGCAGGCGCGGCCAGCACAGACCGGAACCGAACGTTGGGGCCAGTGGAGCGGGGCCGGACGGGTTGGAGGAACGGACTGACGCCACTTCCGGTGCTGCGGAGCTGGCGCACGTGCTGTCCTTGCCCGGTCTTATTTACCCCGTTGGTGGGCTCGCCATGGTGGGTCCGCGGAGCGCGGAGGGGTGGGGGCAGTATAGACCTTCTGGTTCCGGCTGTAGCGGGGCGCGAGAGGAGCCCTGGGGTGCGGGGTAGGCTACAGTGGGGGGGGTCTACCCCGGGGCTGCCTGAGGGGACACACGGGGGAGTCCCTGTGTTGGTGTCGCTCTCTCGCGCACCTCACGTCACAGCCGCGTGGGGTTGGAGCTGTGACGCGCGGGGGCCAATGCCGAGGGTCCGGGTAGATCTGCCCCCTGCAGAGCCCTGGGCCCCAGTGGGGTCAGGGTGGGCACCAGACCCTGATATTTCATCCTGGGATATGGAGTGACACAAAGTGTCTGTTGCCTGTCTTCCTTGTTCCTGGTCGTGGGCTTAGCTCCTGGCGGGCGTTTCCCAAGGGGCCTGAGGACCCCTGTTAAGGACTGACTGCATTGAAGTGTGTCAGCAGGCCTGGGCAGCGGTTTTCTTCGCCTGATGTAGCTTGGGTTTCATCTGGTGGAGGAAGCCGCCGCCACTTGTGGAAGCTGATGCACCTCTGATTTCTTTAGTCCATCAAGTGCATGCCTGGCTACCTGGCCTCCTGCCGGCTGCAATCGTGGGGTCAGAAGGGGCCTTGTGGGTCATTGAATCCAACCCCCTGCATGACTGGGGGAGTGCTGGACCTAAATCATCCCTGACCGGTGCTTCTTCAGCCTTTGGGAAACCTCCAGTGAAGGAGAGGCTACAGCTTCCCTTGGTGGTTTATTCTACTCTCTCCTATTTTGCCTGTAAGGAGGTCTTTCCCAAGAGCTGATCTAAATCTGCCTGGTTGCAGTTTAAATGTGCCATTTACTACATACGCTGCCAGGAACGGGCTATACTGGTTCATGTTCCAAAATTGTTAAGATCTGTGTTTCATTATGCGTTTTACTCCGAGTCGCGATCATGAAAACCGTCGTCTTCAGTTTTTTGCAAGAAGAACCCATGTGTCTGTAGAAAGTGGTGCTCTACCTTTTGGCCCTGTGGGCCAGATGAGAGGTGCGAAACTCATTTGCAAGCCAGACCAGGCCCTGGGGCCCATCACCATCCCCTCTGTGCCCCTGCACACTGGGATTGGGTCCTGGTGCCCTGGCACCACTCTCATGCAGGGATTGGGTGTTAGCACTTGCCTTCCCCCCCCCCCCCCCCCCCCCTCCCCCGATTGGGCCCAGGGCTGCACAGGGTCCAGGACTCCTCAAGGGCCTGGAGATTTGTGGGTAGGAAAGCAGTATCACCATTCCCTACCACCAAGTTTCCAGAGCTGTAGGGAGCCCCACAGCCTGCATGACATGGTGTCATGGGCCAGAGGTTGAGCATCCCTGATATACAGCATAAATTACTGTACAGTACTCTTGAAATATTTTCTGGCTAGCATATTTAATAATAATATTTAAAAGATGTATGCAACAAAATACTTCTATAACAGCAGAAATTAAAGAAGCAATATTAACATTAGGTGGGTTCCTTTTTCTGCGTTCTTGCTTGTGAATTCACAAAGCTTTTCTCTTTATTTTTGTTTTGTTATTTTTTGCTCTTAAATGCCCCATCATCTCAAAAGACAACATGAAGATTGTTGCACAACTCCACATAAAACCAGTTAAAAGCTCAGTAGTCTATTTATGTTGGCAAGGCTCTCTTTCCTATTGTTTGCCAAATCAACGTGATAAAAAATAAGTCCGTTAAAATATAAATAAAGGAAAATAGAAGTGAACCTGTCAAACTAGATTATAGACTTATATCATCTTTAAAATATTTACTCCAAGATGAGGGTTTTTCGCCCCAGTCAGCAGGTGTGGGGTGGACTTGCCTTGGATCTGAGTATCAGCCTGGGGCAGGTGCCAGCTTAGCTCCAATTTTGGTCCCAGGCCCCAGGGCTGAAGCTACAGCTGAAATTACACCTGTCCTGCACTGGAATAGCTTGTTTGGCAAGAGGGGGCATGTGGCTGAGGGGAAAACTGGTGTGGGGGAGGGGGCGATCTGCAGCTTGCACCCTCATCCCTTGCCCCCTATGCTTATGTGCTTTCCCTCTACCCCTTCCCCCCCTTATATTCTGCTCTAGCTCTGGTTCCTGCTAATGCTGCTTCTCCCTGGCCAGGCTGCAGCAGAAGGTGATGGGACAGGGAGCAGGCACAAGCATTGGGGCAGGGGGTGGAGAAGCAAGCTGCAGGATGGAGCAGGGATTGGAGGAGGCAGAGATCAGCCTGGGTTGGGGCTGAGCTGGGGTCATGCTCTGGAAGAGCAGAGCTGCAACAGAAGGTAAGGGGGTAGGAGTTGGGGCATGCATGTGGTGTAAGGAGTGGGGAGGTATGGGAATAGGGAGGAGGGTAGGTGGCAGGCACGGAGGGCCAAGTGGTAGGGAGGGGCAAGGGGCAGGGGAGCAGTAGTTGTGGGGGGACAAATTTAAGACTACCTTCCACTAATAGATCCAATGCATGGAAATTGATAACAAATTTATTAAATTTGGGGGGAAGAGGTCTTAAATTCAAAGTTGTCTTGGATTCAGATAAATACAATATTTATAAGAGATCAAACAAGGAAATGACAAAGGAGCTTCTGTGCAAAAAAATAAGCAGCAAAAATATTTAGTTGGCAACGTTAATAATTTTCATAGCTATCTGTGGCAGAATTGCAAGGGTTTTTTCTGTTGATTAAGCTGATTTTCCTACACTATTAATTTTCCAATAATAATGGTGTATACGTACAAATAAGGGTGTATTTGTATACCCTTATGAAAGCTATGAGAATTGCATAATTTGGGTTAATTTTACCATTGTGGATCCCTGTGAGAAGAGAATTATGTTTTCTTTATAAAATGTAGCCTATAACAAACAATGACCCTTTTTTTTCCCTTCAAAGTTGGTTTATGATAATGGTTGCATGTTTTTCTTCAGCCTGCAGAATTAATCTGCTCTGTTTTGTGTGCCATGTTTGAATCTGAGCTCATGAATCTGCTTTTATGTTCATGTCACTCTTTGTATTACTGAGAATAATATAACTTTATATGAGCCCATGAATCTGTTTTTATGAATTATCGACCCTTGAAAGTATTAATGCAGGACCTGTCTTTAGTGAATCTCTTTGATAACATGCTACTGGTTTCCCTTAAGCTGTTTCTTCTGGTTTATGTAGGGCTTTGTGAACAAAAATAGCAGTGTTTCACTTTATTCCTTGTGCTGTTTCATTGTTTCAGCCAAAAGCACCAAAGGGCAAAGGTGGAGGGCAAGAGAAAAAAGTCATCCATCCTTATAGCAGAAAGGCTGCTCAGCTTACAAGGAAGGCCCACAAACAGGAGAAAAAAGAAAAGTGAGTTGATTTCTAATTCTCTTTTACAACACAAGTCAAAGGGAGAGTAATTACTTGCCAGGATTAAAAAAAAATATTCTGAATCTGAATTTCAGGATAATACAGAACACTAGATTTAGAAATTTTTTGGTAACTTTACATAATATGCTTTCAAAAAAAAGGCTATTTACACTGAATACCCTAATTAAAAAAAAACCTTTTACAAAATAACCTGTCTTGGATTGCTTATTACTGGAATAATTTAAAATTAAACTAGCCTGGAAGTTTAATGAATCAAGTTACAACATAAAACCTACTGTAAAACATCCAGTTCTGGGAGATCATTTTTGGTATTTTACTGGTAATATCAGTCTTTTTGCCACCATGCGTTTTAAAAAAGTTCTAAATGACACACAGCTACCAATTTTACCTGGTTAGGATCTATTGCAGGATGTTGTTAACAGTGGGTTTGGTTTGCGTCCAGTTTGTTTTGCATAAGTGTTCAGATAACAAACGACAGCAAGAAAGCTGACATTTGTTGGTCTTACCAAAGAAGGGAAGATGGGGGGCCTGGAAACATTTATGTCAGGGTAATTTGGTATTAGTTGTGAACGCTGGTAGAAACTATACCAGGATCTGGAATGGAGAGAGGAGCAGCTACTCACAGCAGATGCCTTAGCTTCTGCCCCAGCACATAGAATATTATAAGATAGCTATGAACACATGATACTTACCCCCATACAGTTTTTTTCCATGGGTTGTTCACATGAATTCAGCATAGTTACTTAGATATAAAGCCTATTCATCATGTGTCTCCCTTTTTTTAAGACTGTGGTACAGGCTGTTTACATTGGTGTAAACATGTTAATTCCCTGTTTATGTGAGACAGCTGTAACAAGGAATGAAAATAAACTGTCCTGGAATGGGGCACTAAATAAGGAAAATAACTGGAGTAGGAATGTCTAGAATAAAATGGCATGCTGCACTTAGTATAACTTGGCTATACCTCTTGGGTATAACTTCAGTATAACCCTTCTGTTGTGCAGATTTCATTTATGAAGTTATCTGACTTAAGTTTTAGTGCAGCCATACTGCCCGCAAAGCTAGGGTTATATGGGAGAATTAAAGGCATTGATGGAGTCTTGAGTATACATTTCCTCACTTCCAGTGTGTTTTATTTTAAATTCACACTCCCCTGAGCCCTTCAGCATCCCACAGTGCTCTGCTGTCCATCCTCTTTCTGCCTCCACTTGCATGGGAGGAGTGGAGCACTCTGTCAGTCAGCTCTCTCCTGTCCACTGTGTCTGTAGCGTGCTATAGTAGGGAGAGCACTCTGCAGAGCCACACTGACAGTCTGTAGATAGTTTTCTGTGGCTCTGAATAGGTGTTTTATTAAAACACCCATTTAATAGAATATCGCTTTGTTAAAAATAACTTCTTGAGGCTTATGTAATCGAGCCTCTTGAAATTGTGCTGCTGCTTTCTACCTAAGATTGTGCTGCCTTCTACCTAAGGTTTTGTTTTTTTGGCGGATGCTTTGTTTCTTTCTCGTGGCAATCGACTCTCCTCAGCCTAGTACTTTTGGTTGTCTTTCCTCTGACAGTGAATGCCTTAACCCTGCACACAATGTACACAAAGAATAGATGTAAAATGAGAAATGGCTGGGAACCCTGGGGACTGAAGCACATAGTTTTTATAGGCAAAACATATATTTCAAAGTAGTGGAGTACTTTGATAGATATCTTCGTATTTACGGTTTGCATAAAAACGCCTAAAACTATGACTTTAGGCATGAAGAAAGGCTGGAAGGGACCTCCATGAAAAGATGGTACGGAGTGTGTAGTGCAGTGATTCCCAACCTTTTTAGATGCAAGGTATCTCTTGGTAGACTCAGGGCATCCTTTGAAAAATGATAGGTTGGTTTTTACTTGTTTGACTACAGGGTGATTCTCTTGTTGCAAAGAACTCATAGACCAGAGCAAATCAAAATGTTTTTAACACTATGAATTCCAGTTTAAAATTTCTGGATTGATCTTGTGAATTTTGTTTGCAAATCCAACAGTGCTAACATTGCTTGGCACCATGTGGCACTCTGGTTGAGAATCCTTGGCCATCATCCTCATCAGCAGTCCCTTGCAGTTAAGGATGATTGTCTTCCATGATTGAGTTATCTGTGGGTCCAAAGATGGCTGACAAGGTCAATCCGGGTAACCTTGGTATAGAGGCACTGAAATCATACTGGGCTGTAATGCCTTGCCAGTCATTAGCCTGCTTTGCAAAACATAAGTCAGTATGCAGCAGAGAAAGTGATGAACAAGAGAAGTAAAAATGTTGTAGAATAACAGAGTAAACTGGAAGTAATACTCTAGATCAGTGATTCTCAACGTTTTTAGATTTGAGGCACTCCTTGTTTGACTTGACGCCCCACACGGAAAATGTTATCTCTTACAGTTCACTCATCTTAAACTACAGAATAATAATAGCTCAGTTTTTCTGTTGCAAAGAACTCATGTCACAACAGGACAGAATGTTTTTAACGCTATGTTTTAAATCTCAGGTTTTATTTTGTGAATCATGTTTGCACACCCAATAGTGCTAATGTTGCTTAGTACCCCAAAACACTCTTGAAAGGATTCCAGAGCATGCCAGAGTAGCATTATACCCTGGTTGAGAATCACTGCTTATATGTCTGAGTATGCAGTCCAAACTGAACTGTTTCTTAGGGATCAGTATCTTTATGGCAAGGCTGTCCTAGCCCTTTTAAAGGTGTACATTCAAAGACATTCTAGGCAAATTGTCTGTAGAGATACCCATATTCTAGTATGAGAGCACCTTCTTTTGGTTTAATTATATCACTTGGGACTGGTTTTAATGGAAACTAAAAAACCCTCACTGATATGGGAGTAGGTGCCTCACTGAATACAGGTTACTTTATATACGTGATAAAACATTTCTTTGTAGACAGTCTTAAGGCTCCTGTAAACACTGCATTTTTTTGCTGAATCCCATTTAAGAAAAAATTGTCACGCACATCAAGAGTTCAGGGAATGTTCCTAGCTTTTGCAAGCCAGTCATCTATCTGCTTGACACCTTTAGTAATGCAGTAATAAGATCATTCTCTGAAGTCATGGCCAGGATTACCCTCCACAGCTAACAGAGGAAGATAGGAGATAACTGACACTAACCAAATAACAGGACTTGCCAGGGCTTGTTGCTAAGGTAAACCTTGGTAAGCAGTACTACGTAGATGACATAATCATAGTTCATAAAATTCCCTGTCTGAATGGATCAGTTAATGTTGATCCCTTACAATGTGGGTGTGTATTCTCTTGGACAAGAAGCATACTTTGAACCTAAGTATTATAATATAACTTGGATGCCTCGGAATTCTTTACCCGTATCTGTAATGATTATGACCCTTCTGTTGCAGCAAATCTTCTAGGATGAGACAGGAAATGAGATTCATGCTGGGAACATAGGGCCATTTAAGGAATGCAGAATTATCTGATATAACCTATTCAATATTTAACGTGTTACCAGCATCCAAGATGCTTCAATAGCAACTGTCACAAAGAAGTTGTGTGCACCTTAGACCTCTTAAGACCTGTATTTTATCAGCCCTCTGGTCAAAAATTTGAATCATGGTTGGTCTTTGAGTCAGAGGATCATAGCTGTCCATTTCTGACAAAAGCAGGACTCTGTGACTTCAATCTTACCTTTGTTTACTTTAGTTTTGTTTGTGAATAGTTCATTTTCCATCAGCTGTAACTACCATACTTAATTTTAGGTTACTGGACATAAGAAACAACTACACTCTTAGCAAAATATAACATTTTGTATACAAAGGCATCAGTGCTGCCCTGGAACAGAACCAGGTTATTGCTTGCAATTTGTACTTACTTTGTGAGTTTGCTGCACAGGCACTCACATTTTTCAGTGCTTGTACCTTAATCAGTTAGGTTTACAGTTGTATGTATACTTGCTGCCATGTCATTATTTATTCTTCTCCACTGTGCCTATATGCACATTTATAGCTCCCGGGTAGTAATTGTCTGAAACAATATTCCTTAAAATACACTATGGTGTGTTGAAAGTGTACAGCTATGATTTGTCTGGATTCATGGTGGCTCTTACAGAATTTGCAGCTTCTTTATTGACAAATAATATATGAATGAAAAGCCTATCTCAGGAGGAACTTGATTTTTTTTCTTTTCTTGCAGTATCTAGCATATATCTTTGTGTCAATTTGTAATGGAGATGGGGAAAAATGTAATGATTTTGTCTTCCAGTACAGTGCAAGATTATTTGTTTACTGTGCTCTTACCAGGTTTAGATTCATAGGATCATGAGAAGGTAGAGCTGGAAGGGACCTCCAGTGGTCATCTAATCCAGTCCTGTGCTCAAGGCAAGATCATTCCTGACTAAAACCATTCCAACCAAGTGTCTGTTTAACCTGCTCTTGAAAAAGAAATTCCACGGATAGAGATTCTGTAAGTTTTCTTGGTAGCCTAACACTAACCACTCTTAATAGTTAGAAAATTCTTCCAAGTTTTCAACCAAAGTTTCCCGTTGGTGCAGTTTGAGGCCATTGCTTCTAGTCTTATCCTGTGTGGCTACAGACTAAAGGCCATCTCCCTCTCTATAATCGCCCTTCAGGTATTTGAAGACTGTTATCAAATCCCTCTTCAGTCTTCTCTTCTCCAGACTAAATAATGTTAGCTCTTCCAGACTTTCCTCATAAATCATGCTTTCCAGACCCCTAATACTTTTGTTTGTCTCTGCTGGATTCTTTTCAATCTTGTCTACATCCTTCTTGAAGTGTAGGACTCAAACTGGACGAAGTACTCAAGTGGGGCCTCACCAGTACTGAACAAAGCATAAGAATTGTTTTCCTTGATTTGCAAGTGATACTCTTGTTACTACAGCCCACTATTTAGTTGCCTTTTTTTTTGCAACAAGAGCATACTCTTGGTTCATATTCAGCTTATGGTCTGCTGTAAGCCCCAGGTCCTTCTTTCCAGTACCATAACCTAATCAATCATTTCCCAGTTTGTGTTTGGACCCAGGACAGATCTCTGGGGAACCTCACTTGATACCTCCTCCCAACTAGAGATTGAGCCATTGATGACTACTTATTGAGCATGATGATTCAACAAGTTATGTACCCACCTTATGATAATTTCCTCTAGCCTGTATTTCCTTAGCTTGCTAATAAAAATGCTATGAGAGACAAGGTCAAAAGCTTCGCTGAAATCAAGGCATATCATATCTAGTACATACCACATCATCTGCAACTAGATTGCCTTTTGCATTCTTATGATTTTTTAGGCTTTCTTTTCCTTTTGACATGCTTGTAGAATCCCTTTTTATTTCCTTTTATGTCCCTTGCCAGTTTCATCTCAAATAGTGCTTTGGGCTTCCTTTCTCCCCGTGTGCCCATGTGATACTCTTATACTCTTCCCCAGTAATATATCCAAACTAGTTTCTTCAAATTAGTTTAAATAATACCTATAAATGTAGTTAATGTCACTTTCCTTTCCCTAGAAAAAAATTGTACAGTAGATGAAGCATAAAGAATTTAAAATGCTATGGATTAAAGAATTTAAAATGAAATGGATTAAAGCAGGGGTCAGCAATCCTGATTGCAGGGCAGATTGGATTCAGCCCAGAGCCAGGGGGTTGTAGAGAGGACTTGGTGACATTTTGTGGTGGGGTGGTGGTGACGGCGGGATCTGGGTACCAGCACTTGTCCCCCTCCTATTTGGGTCATTCTGGCCTGCCAGCTGAAAGCGTTGCTGACTGTAGGTACAAAACTGTCTGCATAAGAGTTTAAGAAATGCAAAACTCTAGAACTCTTGGTTCAGAGATGAACCCAAGCACAGGTGCTATTGTCCAGGAGCACGTGGCTCCAGCCAGTGCTGCCCATTGCGGTGAGGGGTGCAGCCTCTATTGGCGGGACTCCCCACCATGCACATGCAGCATCTTTCCTTGCGTGGCATGGGAGGAAAGCCCTATGAGCTGGAGCCAGCTGCCTGCACTGCTCCTTGCAGGTCCAGGAGCAAGGAAGGCAGCTGGTGCCAGCACGCGGGGCTTTCCTCCCATGCCACACAAGTGCAGGGGCTGTGCATGTATGGCAGGGAGCGTCAGTGATAAAGATGGCTTGGCGGAGGCTGCACCCCTTGCCATGATGTGCAGTGCTGGCTGGAGCTGTGTGTTGCTGGGCACCAGTGCCTTCGCTGGGCTTGAGCACCCCAAGTGCCCTCACCTGCTGCTGCTGTCTTCAAGGGCTGCACAACATGGAGGGAATGTGTAGGGGTGGGGGTCCCCACATTCATCAACCCTCCCTGACACCCACACTTTGCCCACCCAAGCTCCGCGCTGCTACCTCTCCCCTGCTCTCCTCTCCCCTGAAACCAACCAGGTCATGCCAGGGACTCTAGGGCATCAAGTTGCTGATTCTGAAGCAAGGTGTCTGGAAACCCTGATAACTTGTGCTCAGACCAAATCAGTGTTACTTCTTATGCTATAAGCTGCACATATGTTAACTGGCTTAGTGTTGTTCAGCTTAGTGGAGCAGTCGTACCTTAAGGCCAAAAAACCATCTCTGACTGTCCTTCACGTGCACAGCTGTGACTTGCCACTAGAGTCTTGTTGAGCAGGGGCAGGACTAGGAGCTGCATACGGTACCAGGAGGAGGTGGTACCTCTTAATGTTCCCATAATGTTCCTTGTGTTTTTCTGTTATTAAAAACTCTGGGCCCTTTAAAGCTGAGTCCCTTTCAGTCTGGTGGTTAAAAGGTGGTTGAAGCATCCCTGGCATCCCCAAGTGATGCCAGGACTCGGTGTGCACAGGGGCTGGGATGCCTGTGGTCAAGGGACCACATGAGAGGCACCATGACAGCTGGGTGCTCCAGGGCTGCAGTGCTTGTTCTGTCTGGTGGGAGCAGCGGGTTAGTCCAGGCAGTTGTCTCCTAGGCACATCAGGCAGAGCGAGCGCTACAGCCGTGGAGCATCCTGGAAGACTTCAGCGTGGGCTGAATAGCTGTGGGGAGTGGCCACATCTTAATGGAACAGGAGCATGGTTATGCAAATTAGAGATAATCCTGCCCTGAAGTGGCGTAATTTTGAGCGTGTTAATACCTTTATGTGCTTTAAGCCACATAAAGGTGTTAATGTGCATCCAATCCAGGGGTTAAGAACTCCAGAAGCCTCCTAAACATATTGTGTAACGAGGCCTTACGACTTGCCAAGTCCCTCCTGTGGAGCTGATAGCCTGGAAACCCTAGGAGTGTGCAGCATGTGTTATGCAAGTTCTGCTGGGACTTCCAGGTTCTCTGACTGGCAGGGAGCCAGGATTCCTGGCATCCATGAAGTTTGAACTCCTAACAGCAAACTGAAACATCTAGGTTAGGGGTCAGCAACCTATGGGCCATAAGTTGGATTCAGCTTGTGAGGCCTTTTGATCTGGCCCATGGATATGGAGCTTTGGCGGAATTGGGTGGTGGGGGACTTTGGCAGTAGTTGCTTTCTCCATGACAGCATAGGGAAAAGCAGTGGTGGTGGCAGCTGCAGTGGGTCCAGTGCAGGAAGAAATGGCAGCAGTGGGCACCTTCCCTATGCCAGGATAGGAGAAGCAACAGTGGCAAGTACAGGGAGAAGTGGTGGCAGGTGCTTTCCCTGTGCTGGCACAGAGAAAAGCGGCAGTGGGGGGGTGTTTTCCCAATGCAAGCAACAGAGAAAAGTGGCACAATCAGCTGGGTCCTAGCACCTACCCATCGACCTGCCTCCAATCCAAACTTGTCAATTTTGCCTACAGCCTTGAAAGGTTTCTGACCACTGGTCTAAAGTGATAATCATTTAATTCTAGATGTCCATGGCTTTATTTATTGTAGTACAGATTTAAGAAAAGCCATGAGGCCTTCTCTTGCTTTCAGCACAGAATTGTAATATGCAAGCAAGGGTGGTATTTTTTCCATCGCATCAGTTGCTGTTATTCTTTACTCAGTCTATTACAAATGAGTTTTAATTAGGCATTCTAAGTAAGTATTTGTTAAATATTTGGCAGTCACCTAGATGACTGCCCTCTGCTCTAAGATTCACTATGAATGTACATGTGTGAAGCTAGTGTATTGTTTGATAGCATTTCTTATTTCACTGCTGTAAGGTTTAGAGCAGGGGTGGGTAATTATTTTGGGCAGAGGACCACTTACCAAGTTTTGGCAAACTGTCGAGGGCTGTATGGGTAGCTCCACTCCTTGACAGATGCCCCACTCCCTGGTCACCATTTTGGGACTGGAAGTCCCGCCCCCTGATCTTTGCCACCAGAAGTCCCTCCCCTTGTCTCCAGAAGTACTCCTTTCAGCAAGGGGTTTTGCCATCTTGGAACCAGAAAAATACCAAATTATATTCTAAAAAGAGAACATCTAAAACATTCATTAATTTGATTTCAAAAAATATTTTTCCCCTGGTTTACATGTGTTTGTGTAGTATACATAGAGGTGATTGCACAATAGCTTAAAATGAAGTCTTACTCTTGTATATGGTCAGGGGGGTGGGTATAGGTTTGGGGAGGGGTGAGGGAGCATGTGGGTATGTGTGTGGATATGGGGTTTGTGGGGGGTTGTGTGTGGGGGGAGGGTGGCTGGGTTATGTGAGGGGTGTGGGGGTCTGCATGTATAGTGTGAGAGGGTGTGTAAGTGCATGTGTATAGTTCAGGTGTGCATGTGGGACTCGCCCAACGAACACACACACACTGCCCCTGCCTACACACACACACACTGCCCCTGCCTACACACACACACACACACACACACACTGCCACACACACTGCCCCTGCCTGCACGCACGCGCGTGCACACACCCACACACACACACTGCCCCTGCCTACATACACAGACTGCCCCTGCCTGTGCGCACACACCCTCTGTCCCTGCCTGCGCGTGCGCGCACACACATACACACACACTGCTCCTACCTACACACACATTCTCTCTCTCTCTCTCTCTCTCTCTCTCTGCCCTTGCCTGCATGCACGCACAGCCCCATACCGGTGGGGCCTCGTGCTCCCCAGTCTGGTCATGCAGCCTGCAGCCACGTGGTGCTGGGGCAGGAAGCAGGGAAGTGGCTGGGGGGGAGGGTGTGGCGGGGCTGAGCCCCTGTCTCCTGCTGCTGTCTCTACCTGGGTCTTACTGCCCTTGCCTCCTGTCATCTTTTTCAGGCATCCAGGAGCAGATAAATATTGTCTAAATTTTTTAGGGGTTCCACAGGCCAGATAGAATGGCCTGTCGGGCCAGTTTTGCACCCCTGGCTTACAGGCTCCAGTCACAATATTACTTAAAATAAACAGTTGTATTGGAGAATGTATATTTATCTAAATACTTACGTTTTAAATGGTGAAAATGTCATGACAGTAACAAAATAAATGACCTAAAGATATGTGCAGGATCTTTATTTGACATACCTTTGACCCCAAATGTTAAATATAGGGTTCTCTGTTCTCTTAAGAGGCAAGTATTTTGTAGGAAGCAAAAATAAACAGCTGTAGAAGTTTGGGAATTTAAAGCAACTATTACTCAGAAGAGAAAAAGAGCAAAATAATTTGTTCTAGCACTAGTTCATTTTTTTGCTTGTTTGTTTCAATGTGAAATCATCAGTAGCTTAATAGATTTCTGTATAGATGTGCCATTTTATTGTACTTGGGAATCTTTAGCTTGATGACTTCAATGCTAGTTTTTTCAGGTCTGAACTGCATATGACCTCAGGCAGAGGTGATACCCTATAATGTTCCCATAATGTTATTTGTGTTTTTCTATTACTAAAAACTCTCTGAGACCCTTTTAATCTTGGGGGGTAAAAAGTTGTTGGAGCATCCTTGGAACTCCAAGTGATACCAGAACCCAAAGTCCACATAATTTTTCAAAATGATGATTCTTAATCCATCAGCATGTTTATTAATTCACATAGATCTGAATAGTTATATAAACAATAGTTCTGAAGATTAATTTCTGGTATCTGATGTTTAGGCATCTATGATATACCAGTGGTGCTCAGTCTTTTGGCTCTGAGGACTAGATAAGTGGCATGGGGGCCAGTCTGCAGGCCAGATCAACATGGGCCCGGTATCATAACCAGGCTCATGTTGCCCTGCTTGGCTCTGTGCTGCTGTACACACTGTCTTGCCCTGTACTGATTGGCCTCACTTGACTCTGCATCTCCCTGCTCCACCCCAAATGGCTTTCCAGCTAGCTGTGCTCTCCATGGGGCTCTTCCCAGGAACTGGAAATTTGAGAGCAGTGGAGTGGCAGTTCACTATCACAGGTACCCCCACCACTAAATTTTTGGATATGTGGAGAGCCCCGTGGGCCAGGTAATGTGGCTTTGTGGTTGAACGTCCCTGCCCTGTTGCTTGGCCTCTGAGTTGCATCATATCTTGGTAGACATACCACAAGTTAGCCCTATACTGTCCCTGAGTGCCATTCTGATCCCCTTCCCCTACCCATTCTGCTCCTCTGCTTTCTACTCTGTGCTCTGTGTTCTCTGCCTGCTGTGCTGCTCTGCTGTCTGCTTCCTGCCCTATCTGCCTCTGTGCTGCCCATCCCCTCCCTGATCTGCTGTGGACCATACATGGAGGCTGCCCATGCCACAGGTTGGCCACCTCTGGAATACGTCATAGAATAATATATAAATCACCATGATTTCTTGGTATGTTTGTTTATTGATTATCAATTTTGTGAAGTCTCTAATATGTTTATGATACTTCACATAATTCTCCAAAGAACCAGTGTATGTGCTTTATTTTGGTACTTCAAGGAATGTAGTCTACCTAGTTTCTAGATTTTTAGTTTGAAAATCTGAAGTTAATCCCAGCACATAGGACCAGGTGGGACATGGACCACCCCATGTGCTGGCACAGTGCCCATAGTGTGATCTGCCTGTGGATTGGTCCTGTGCCACTCATCTGGGTCATGGAGTCAAAATACTACAGTTGTATACACTACTGTTGTAATGTATGCTTTGCTATAGTGGGCTCTGGGGATGTAAATACTGTAGTCTCTCCTCGTAGGGTCTGCCCTGCTGTCCCCAGATCATGTGAGTGGCCCTCCTTTGGACCCTTTCAGTGTTGTCCACATCCCTCCTGAAGTGTGGTGCCCAGAACTGGACGCAGTACTCCAACTGTGGCCTGACCAGTGTCGCACAGAGGGGGAGGATCACCTCCTTCGCCCTGCTTGTGATACATCTGTGGATGCACGACAAGGTGTGGTTAGCCCTACTGACCATGTCCTCGCGTTGGCGGCCCGTGTTCATCTTGGAATTGATAATGACTCCAAGATCTCTTTCTGCCACTGTCCTTTCAAGAAGAGAGTTTCACAGCCTATAGGTATGCTGCTGGTTCTTACTACCCAAGTGCGTCACCCTGCACTTGTCAGTATTGAATCCCACTCTATTCTCATTTGCCCACCCCTGTAACCTGTCCAGGTCCAGCTGTATCCTGTCCCTCCCTTCTAGCATGCCCACCTCACCCCAAATCTTGGTGTCGTCCGTGAATTTAAACAGGGTGCTTTTCACCCGCTCGTCCAAGTCGCTTATAAAGAAATTGAACAGTGCGGACCCAAGAACCGAGCCCTGGGGGACTCCACTGCTCACATCCCTCCAGGTCAAATATGACCTGTTCACCACCACTCTCTGAGTGCGACCCCTCAACTAATTTGCTATCCATCTGACTGTGTAGGCATCAGTGCCACAGTTGCCTAGCTTTGTAATGAGAATGGGGTGAGAGACAGTGTCAAAGGCCTTCCTGAAGTCCAGAAAGACTACATCCACCGTGACACCTGCGTCCAGTGATTTTGTGACCTGATTGTAGAAGGCCATCAAGTTGGTCTGACAGGACCTGCCCCTAATGAAAACATGCTGGTTACCCCTGAGCATCATCCCCACTGCTGGCCCTTCATAGATGTGCTCCTTGATAATCTTCTCAAGGAGCTTCCCCAGGATCAAAGTAAGACTAATGGGCCTATAGTTGCCCGGGTCCTCCCTCCTCCCTTTTTTGAAGATGGGAACCACGTTGGCCCTCTTCCAGTCATCCAGCACCTGACCAGAGCACCACGAGTGCTCATAAAGCCATGCCAGGTGCCCCGCGATAGCCCCTGCCAATTCCTTTAACATCCTGGGGTGGAGAGCATCTGGACCTGCTGATTTGAACATGTCCAGCCCCACCAGAAGTTCTCTAACTCGGTCCTCCCTGACCCTAGACCTGGTGGAGTCTCTCCTGAGTCCGTCCTGAATCTCGTTGGGGGAGTCCCAGTCCCTGCACAAAAAAATAGAGGCAAAGAAATTGTTAAAATGGTCTGCTTTTTCCTCTGGTGCAACCACCAGATTGCCTAGCGTATCCTGCAGGGGCCCCACATTACCTGGTGCCTTCTTCATACTCCCTATGTATTTAAAAGACTTTTTGTTGTCCTTGATCCTTGATGCTAGCCCTAGTTCCGTATCTGCTTTAGCTTTCCTAACAGCCCCCTCTACAGACCCGAGCGATGGAGGTATACTCCTCTTTGGTGATAGCCCCTCCCTTCCATTGAGTGTATGCCTCCTTTTTGGCAATCAGGCATTCCCGAATGCCCTTGGTGAGCCAGGGGGGCTTTTGAGCACTCTTGGCCCCTTGATTCTTGTTGAGATTGTCACCCCTTGGGCTCTGAGTATTGTCTCCTTAAGGAACGACCACTCATCTTGGGAACCCAGTTCCCGTACTCGCCGGGACCCCAGTGCCTCTCCTACCAATCTCCTCAACTCATTGAAGTTGGCCATCTTGAAGTCTACTGCCTTGCTTCAGGTCCTTGACACCCTGCGCTGGATGGTGAATTCTAGCAGGCGATGATCACTGTCGCCCAGGTGGTCAAGAACCTGGAGTCCCCTCACCAGGTAGTCACCTGTGACCACGGCCAGGTCCAGCAGGGCATTCCCCCTGGTAGAACTGTGCACCTCCTGGGTTAATTGGAAGTCCTGTATCTCGGCAAGGAACCTTTGTGAGCGGTCAGACCTGGCTGACTGCTCCTCCCAGCAGATGTCCGGGTAATTTAGATCACCCATGACAACTACATCCCTTGCCTTAAATGCCTCCGCAAGCTGACCTGAGAATTTGTGGTCCAGCTCTTCCCCTTGGCTGGGAGATCTGTAGTAGACCCACACCATTAAATCCCTTTCCCCACAACCCCCCTGTATTCTGACCCAGAGCACTTCAGCCTGCCCCTCCTCTGACCCCATCTTGCTAGTTGAGGATGTGTATTGCTCTTTGACGTAGAGCGCCACACCCCTGCCTTTCCTCACTGCTCTATCCCGCCTGTATAGTCTATAGCCCCTAATGTTAACTGCTCAGTCATGGAATGAATCCCACCAGGTTTCTGTGAGCCCTACTACGTCCGGGTTTGAACTAGCTATCCGGAGGGCGAGTTCCTCCTGCTTATTCCCCATACTATGAGCATTGGTGTAGAGGCATTTAAGGCCTTGAATTGGTGCATGTGCCACCGCCCGGTTCCCAGGACTATCCAGACCCCTGTCACTTACCTGGGTACTCCTTGTGCACGTCACCTGTCTTGGTTGGGAGGTATTCTCAAGTCCTCCTGTGGCCCCATCACCTGGTGAATCTAGTTTAAAGCATGTTTCATAGATTTCATAGACATCAGGGCTGGAAGGGACCTCGGAAGATCATCAAGTCCAGCCCCCCGCCCAAAGGGCAGGAAGTCAGCTGGGGATCATAGGACCCCAGCAAGATAAGCATCCAGTTTCATCTTGAAGGTGTTCAGTGAAGGCGCTTGAACCACCTCTGGTGGTTCACAAAATCAGCCAACCTGGAAGAGAAGATGCTTGCCTTTAGGGGAGAGGTGTAGCCCATCCCACCCAAAAAAGTCCCCTGTGCGAAAGTATGGGTTGTTATCTAGGAACCCGAGGCCTGCCTGGTGGCACCAACTCCGTAACCATTGGTTTACCTTGCCAATGCAGGCCTCATGTTGCCGTCCATGTCTACTCGCCGGGAGAATAGAGGAGAATACCACCTGTGCCCCCGTCTCTCTGAGCTTGGCCCCCAGGGCTTCCGAAAGTCCTTCATGATGCGTTCTGGGTTGCCTCTGGCTGCATCATTTGTTCCCACATGGATAAGAACCATGGGGTACTGGTCTGAGGGTCAAATGTAGGCTGGGATCCTCTCTGTGATATCATGAATCCTAGCCCCATGGCACGAGAGGTCTGCTACATGCAGACCTGGTGGCCATCTATAAACTTACTAGAGGGGACCAGCAGGGAATAGGAGAGACCTCATTCCCCCCGAGCGCCTCCTGGAGTAACAAGAAATAATGGCCATAAGTTCTTAGAGAGTAGGTTCCGGCTGGACATTAGAAGGCACTACTTCATAGTCAGGGCGGCTAGGATCTGGAACCAACTTCCAAGAGAAGTGGTGCTGGCTCCTACATTGGGGGTCTTTAAGAGGAGACTTGATGATTACCTAGCTGGGGTCATTTGAGCCCAGTTTTCTCTCCTGCCCAGGGCAGGGGGTCAGACTAGAAGATTTGCAAGTTCCCTTCCGACCCTGTATCTATGAATCTATACTGATTAAATAAATGTCCGTTTAACCTGTTGTAATTAGTCAGGTGGGTGCAGGGATGAGGATGGGCATAGCAACACTGGGCTCCAGCCCATGACTGCAAAGTCAGGGGGTGGGAGGGTCTGGCACCTGCCCTGCCTTGCCTTGGAGGAGGGGCTGCATCCACCTGCCATGATCAACATGGGGAGGCAGGGCCAAAGCAGCCCTCCAGGCAGGCAGTATAGCCCAGGAAACCTGGGGGGATGGGGCGGGTGGGAGCAGTTGCAGAAGTGCAGGAGGAGGGGAGAGGCAGGCAGAAGCCAGCAAGGGGTTTTACCAGTCCCTTTACTAGTCCACTTCAGCTGCTGGTACACTGCAAGGGAGGAAGCAAGCAACCCTTCCCCTCCCTCCCTCCCTCCCTCCATCCGTCCCTCCCTCCCTCCAAGTAACCTACCTATTAGTCAGACCTCCCCTCTTTTCTTCCCCCCACCCCCTTGCTCCTCCCTCCCTCCTTCTCTCCTGCTGTCGGCAGCTGTGGGGGTTGGGGGGTGTTTGGCAAGCACCAATCAGCGGTCAGCGACCACCTGCAGACACTGCTGGCAGCATTGACCAGCGGCGACCGTGGACTGCCTGCAGGTGCTGGTGGCTGGTGGGGGGAGGTGGCAAGCAGCGACTGCCTGCAGGCGCCTCTGGCAGTGCCTTTGCAGGGGGTATACCACCACAATCAGGGGTTGCATGTGCACCGGTTACGCATTGCCAATGCCTCAGGGCTTCTTTTCCTGCCCTTTCCTCCCAGACTGCACCAGGCCCCAGGCTAAATGATAACCAGTAAGCTAAAACCTGTTGTCATTGAGCTAACTGGTTAAACAATTAATTGTTAAACAATTAATTGTTAAACAATTAATTGTTTAACCGTTCACATCCCTAGTTGACTCCTTGAGCCATGTAGACAAAAAACTGACTGAAAAAATCTATCCATGAATATTCTCCCTACAGCTACAAGCCTTGAGCATCTGAAGAACTAAGTGAAGAGTACCAAGCTCATGTGAATGCTTGTGTGGCCCTTGTGATTTCCTTATTGCCTTCATGTAAGTAGTAGTCCTGATCGTCCTGGATGATTTTGAAAGGATTTTAAGAGGCATCATACTTCTTATAGGTTCCTTTTGAGGAACCTATTAACAAATGAAGTTCTTTAGTTGTCTGCTGCTGGGAAAGTAGGCCTCTTAATTAATGAAGTCTTAATCAATACAAACAGAATCTTATAGCAGATTCTTGCTGTAGCAGCCCTTATATCTTATAAAGGCAAATCTTCTTGCAGGGGCTGATTTTTTCCTCCCTCAGTTTATACTATGATCCCTTCTGAAAATCTATGGCAACAAAATAAAGTGCCAGTAAGAAAGGTTAACTGAAATGTTCAGATTTATTTTGGTGTGAATCGTATTTGACATCTTGCCTGCAATTTATAATTGCAAGTGAACAGTCCCTGTATGATTTCTTAAACTGAGAAAAATCTTAGTCTGTATGAAAGCTGATTCCTGATGCTGAGAGAGAATTTTCCTCGCTCATTTCTATAGGACAGATGATAACTTGGCCCAGTCTGCAAGTAGAATGTGGTGTGGCTGCAGTGATGTCTGTGGCTGTGGCAGTATTGAGAAAAGCCTGACCATTGGTAGGTCTTCTTATGGATGGTTCAGTTTACTGTAGAGGATCTCCCCTTTGTGGGGTGTACTTACTGTATTTACCCTGTTCCAAGGGGGCTCTAAATTTAAAGACAGTTTCCTAATAATTAGATTTTATACATGGAAAATGTATCAATCTGTTAAAATTTTCCATGTATGGTATCTAATTATTGGAGGGTTGTTTCAAATCTGTCAACCCAACTTCTATATATTGGACAGACAGAACTGCCTGAGAACCAAATGAAAGGATCACATATCAAGTATGTCACATCCCAAATAGAAGGCAAAATGAACAAACTAGCTTCTCTAACACTCTCTTTAGATCCTGTGTTCACTGATTCACATCTTTTGACATCTTGATATGAAGGGCATGTACTTCCCTATTGCGTAATTCCAACTTACAAGTAGTACCTAAAATTCATAGCTAGTCAGGCACTTTTCAATATTGTTTCTCCCTTTTCAAGTGTTTTTAACTTAAGAATATAATTGTATTATACCCAAGTAGTGCCATTTGCATCTTTCCCACATTTCTACAAAATCATAAAAAGAGATCCACGTGAATTATTTACTGCTCAAAACTTGAAACAACACCTGTATTTGTTCATGAACTTAGTCAGAATTCACCTTGCTGCTATACTGCTGCATCATCTTCCTGAAGAAGAACATACTGTTTTGTTTTGTATCACTGTAATAAACAGCTATCTCTATGGAACCTTGGTTTTATCTCTTTCGATGGACTTACTGTTTTGAGCCTGTAGAAGCTTTCTCATTACAGCCTTTTTCCATGAAAACCAAACAGTTACATCTTTGAGAAGATGTGGTGATATTTAATTCTTAACAGTGGACCCACAATCTTCCTTCTGGATACAGTGTTTCTTAGAAACTTTCCAAAGTTTCTAAATAGTTTTTGTCTCAACTGTTGACTTCATCTGTCCATATCTTTTAAGGGACAGAACAAGTTATGTTAAGTGGATGCTAAGAAAGTACTGGGATCTATTCTGGGATTACTTTTGGAAGTAATATAGTTAGGGGTGTACCGATAGAGATTTTTTGGGCCGATACCGATAGCTGATATTTAAGGAGGCATATCAGCCAATACTGAATTGATTTCTGATACGCAGCCTGGCAGCTTGAAGAGCAGTGTCTGGCTGGTAAGTCTGTTGTGGTGCAAGGGGAGGGAGAAGGGAAGTGGCATGGAGAGGGTCAGATCGAGGACCCTGAGGTGAGGGAGGGAGTGGGGCTGGGGCAGGGCACGGGACAGAGCTGTGGCTTGTTTGTGGGGAGGGGGTAGGCTCCTGCTGCTGCGCGCACCCCAGGAGGGCATTGCGGGGGGCTAAGTCCCTGGATATTTGTGGAGTGGGCTGCCACCACAGGCTGGGGCCAGGGCTGTGCTGGGCTCTTCCCGGTAGGGGCTAGGCCAGGCTGTGCTCGGGGCAGGCAGTGTTGGTGCTAGAGGGGGGCTATGGGGTGGCTTCAGCCACCCCAAAATTTGCCACAGCCCCCCCCAATCTGTTGTCCCAGTGCAACCACCCACCCTGCCCCAAGCACAGTCCAGCCCTGCACCTGCCAGGAAGAGCCCAGTACAGCCCCAGCCCACAGAGGCAGCCTGCCCCACCCCATGCAGATCCAGAGGCACACCATGCCTTCCCAGGGTGCAGTGGCTGGGGGCGGCCCCCTTCTCCGGCCCCAGAGGCACACCATGCCTTCCCAGGGTGCAGTGGCTGGAGCCGCCCCATTCCTGCGCCCCCCAGACGAGCCACAGCTCTGTCCCATGCCCAGCCCCTGCCTCATTCCCTCCCTCACCGCAGGGACCTCGATCTGCCCCCCAACCCCAGGCTCCTTCCCTCCCCTTTCACCACAACAGACTTACCAGCTGGACACAGCTTTCCAAGCTTCCAGGCTGTGCTCCTCACTGCCTACATGCTGTGTGGCAGCTGCACGCATGCACAGGGCATTTATCAGTCACATTATTGGCTACATCAGGCAGAAAAAGCCGATTTCCGATACAGTCAATTTTCTTTATATCAGTGCTAAAGCAAATTCGGATTTATGTATTGGTGCTCCTCTAAATATAATGGATAAAAGGAAAACTGGGATTATTATCTAAAGATTTCTTGAACAGTTGTGCTCCAACTTTTGGCCCTACAGGCCACATGAATAATGCAGTGCCACTCTGGGCATGGACTGGGCACCATATCACCCCTGCCAAGCTCCATGCTGCCTCTGTGCACCAGGATCAGGCTCTGCACCAGCCCTGCCCACCCCTGTGCACCAGGATCAAGCCCTGCAGCACCCTGGACCAGCTCCACAGGTTGGGATTGGGCCCTGGTGCCAGCCTGTGTGTTCTATTTAATGGAAAGGGCTGCTTTTTTCTGGGAGCAGTAGTTAATACTGCCACTGCTCCCATGCTGCCAAATTTTCAGACCTGTAAGGAGTCCCACAGGCTGGATGACACAGCACCAGGAGCTGGTCTGGCTGGTTGACAAGGAGCTGAGCTACTTTGTTCTAGAAGAATATTAGACTGTGAAAGAAGCTCTGCTTCCCTTTCAGCTCATTTTACACAGCTTCTGCAGCATCATAGAAAAATGTTTCAGTTTTGTATTTCTGTAAAGCAAGAAGCTTTAAAAAATGGTATTTACATTAAAACTTTTTATTTGCACCTTTAGATCAGATGCTTCTTCTGGAAAAGCTGTGCTCCACTCTATATTCCAGACAGTGAGCTCCTATTCTCATTGCTTGGAACCACTGCTTGACAGTCATTCCATACAGGCACGAGTACTTAGAGAAATGTGGTGGTTATCTTTACATTTAAGCTGGGCTTATTCAGAATATGTTGTGTGTTTACAGCCTGCTCTTGTTCCCATCTGTATCAGTCCTGTAAGATGGAAAAAGAGCTGGTTGGTAGTAGAGCTGCTCCGCTGCTTCTTCCCTGGTAATGTGTGATAGGAAAGTTATGACCAGCTACAATAGACACTGCTGGACAAAAGTTTGATCTTGAGTTTGTGAGTGAGCTGTGGAAGGGCAGGGCAGGGAAGAGTTCATCCATGTGTCTAGCAGTTCTGGATTTTGCAGTTTTTTCTGGATTCAGGAAAATTCCCTCAATATCCATTAGATGGTGTCAGTGTATAACAAATGCCTTTGATTGTCTTCTTGTCGGAGGATTGTTAAGTTTTTATTGTTTTGTTTTTTTTTTTAAGATTGTTTCGTGGTGTGGAGGTACCCTGATTGTTAACATGAATTAGTCCCTCGCTTTTTTAAAGCAGTATTTAATGGTTCAAAATGATATATGTAAGTGCTAACCTTTCAATAGGTTTTTGATTCTTTTCAGTTCATAGCAGTGATAGAGTGTAACCATTCTTTAGTTGTTCTAATATCTCTCTTTTTATACCTATCAGGCTTACAACAGAATAAGAATTATTATACTGAATTATTAAAACAGATTTTCCAGAGACTTGTGGGGAGAGGGAAGGGGAGGGAAAGAAGAGAAGAAATGGGGAGAGACGGGGCATGTTTGTGATGAGACAGATAATTATACAGATTCTGATTTGGGATAGTTATATTGGATTTCTTGGCATGATCAAGATTTACACTGGAACGTTCAGTTATTTGGGTGAACTTTTCCTAAGCAGGTCTAAATCCGTAGCTGATCCGTAGGGATCAGCAATGTTTTTGGGCAGTGCCAAAAACACCCAACTTCAACAATTAAGATGTTGGCATGCCAGGAGTGAATGGGGGCCAATCCTTGTTGTGGCTATGCAGCCCCTGCCATCCATCCCAAGGTGCATGTGCCAAGCAAAATGCCTTCAAGTGCCACACTCTGGCGTCTGTGCCAGGGATTGCCTACCCTTGATTTATAGGTTTTGAAAATCTTCTATGAAACTTAGTTCACTTACACAACGCAAAGGACCAATCTGCACTGGAAAAAAAGAGTTTTTTATTATTTTGTCATCTTAAGGTTTGTTTTTAAGAGAGAGAGAAACTCCATCCATATATAAATTGCAAGTGGCTCTTGTCTAATTGAGTAACAGTAGCTTAAAAATGTATTTAAAATAACCCCTTTCCTATTTTGGGGGAAATTTTAGATTAGCTGTAATTCTGTAGACAAATTATCTCACTTTTGTGGAGCTATCCAAGGAACTATATTTCCACTTTTGTGGAGTTGGTTTTTTTTTTTTACACCCATCACAACTTGTGGAGCTATCCATGATGTGGATTGTTGAGCTATCCAAACAACTATCATGAGGTGAATAAATCCCTTTTCCAACATAAAGGATAGTAAAAAATAAAGTTAATATATTCAAAGCGTATGTGATATGTGCATGTCTTGTACTGCATTCAAGCTTAAACTGTTTCAGAAAACAAGTTGCAGGCCCTAGGCAATGAATGAGCGTTAATAAGTTGCTAGATAATGGCAGTAATCTTGTGCTATTTGAAAATGTGTACAGAATTGAGTTGGATTTCTCAAAAAGCAGATTCTTCAAATTCTTTACATGTAGACTGAATTGATGCCTGCTTCTTGGTATGTAGAAATCTTGTTGTGTGTTTGGTTTCACGTTGTTCTATGTTTAACACAGTTTTCAACCAAGTGTAAATCTTAGCTAGTTACCAGCTCTATGGGATGTGTGATACACAGGAACTCTTGTTTCCTGTTAGATGATTAGTGATGTTCTCACAAGAAGTGTGTTAGACTTTATATCTGTCATGCATTATATGGTACTAAAATTGTTGCTGGTGCATCAGTTTATTTAGTATATTGTTAAAATGGTCTTGAGAAGTTCTAGGATGGCTAAATAGCATAGCATTGCAGAGTAGTTGGAGTATGGTTGTAGCTGTGACTCCATGCAATGTGGAAGAGGCATGTTTTTTTGTGGCATCTTTTATTGAATCCACTTTTTTTGGTCCAGTTACGAGAGATGTTGGCCAAGCTTTTGGGAACAAAGAAGGCCACTTTATGCCTGAAAGCTTGTCTAGCATCTCTTCTAACTGTGCAGTTGATCTAATGAAAGATATCACATTAAAACAATTGCATTGCAAAGACATATTTCTTTCACATTTCAAGATTATCAGAATTGATTATCTTGGATTAATTCACTGAGAACTATTCATTGATAGCATGGGAGAGCTTTAAAATGGCTTGGGATGACTATGAGTGTCCTTTTGGTGAGGCAGTTAACAACATAGGGCACTTTATTATTGGAGGTCATATCAAACCAGATACAGCCATTTATTCCACCTCAGTCATGCCATATAAAAACAATATTTCTGAAGTATTTTCTAGCTAAGTATCATCAATAGATTATGTGAAGAAGGTGTGATGGTGCTAGATTTACAATTAATAATTTCAGAGCCAGGTTTACCCTAGAACAGGGGTTCTTAAAGTGTAGCTTACAGGACAGAAGTGGCTCATGGCCTGGTAATAATTGGGTGGGGGAGTTGTTTTATTTAAAAAAAAAAAAAAAAAAAAAGCAGTTGAAAGGTGGTCCCAAAGTGTAACCCTGCCACCTAGGGTTGCCCCTTTGAAATAGCTCTTTGTGGCTGAAACTTTGGGAACATCTGACCTAGAGGGTGGACTTTATTTTTAAAAAGAATAAAGATTTGTTTGATATATTTATTCAGTTATCTGAATAGCTGAGAGAGATTTTACACAATTTTTTGGGAATACAAAACATCCTTTCTCATACCTCATACCTAACTATTAAGTTAGTCTAATAAAAGATACTGCCAAACAGATCTTGCTTTTTGCATTTCCCTGAACTAGTATGCTAAGCAACACAGGAAGACTATTTTCTCTTAAAGGGCATACATAACTTTGATACAAAAACACTTGTAACAAAAAGATGGTTTCATTGCTGCCATCATCGTTTTCTGTATTAGAAAACTGACATTGTTTGTACTATACTCCAATGGAAGTCTTGTTTTAGCTAACTTAATAGGACAGACTACTCTGCAGCAGAAATCTACAAAATATAGACAAGCAAACTATCAGCTATGTTGACTTTTAAGACATCTTCATATACATAATTCTAGCACAGTTCTCAACCTTTTTTAGACCCAAGAAACCCCTTGTCATAATCAGGTCACCCCTTGGCAAATCCCAGCTCTTAATGTTTATTGTTTTTTTTTTTACTATAGAAGAATAATAGAGCAATTATATTGTTGAAGAGAACCCCGAGCCCAGCAGGTCAGAATGTTTTTAATACTATGAGCTCCTGTTTGAAAATTCAGGGTTTACCTTGTTTGCATACCTAACAGGGCTAAATTTCATAGCAACCTGTAGCACTGTTGAAAGGATCTCAAGGTACCCCAGGGTGGCATGGCACTCTGGTTGAGAATCACAGTTTTAACAGAAAAGAACCGGTTTGCCTGATTTGAACATACGTGGCTAGAGTAATCTCAAGTATTATTAATAAACAATTTCAGAACAATAAAACAATTGTTTTACTAATAAACAATTTCAGAAAGGTTTTGCAATATTTGCAGAAAAGAGCAAAAATTTTACTAATCAGTTTGGAAGGTTTTTGCAGATACCACTGTAAGAACATTCTGACCTGTTGGGACACTCTCATTCAAACATGTCAGTAAGAATAACTGATAATCATCCATTGTCTGGAAGCCATATCTGCACATGGTACAAAAAATATGCATGGGCTACTCTCCCCAAAACCCTTGCACTTCCTCTGTAGTGACAGAGACTAATTCAGAGAAGACAGGAACATGGGCTTCAGAAAATCTTCTGACGTGTTCATTTGGTTCTCTCACATTCCCACTCTCTTCTCATGCATGAGTGACCCTTTTCACACCCTTCTCCCCATCAGGTTTAATCAGAATTAGTAAATGTTTCCTGTATGCTGCCAAAAACATATTTTTTTTAATCTGTACATGGGTCTTTATGGACAACTTGGGCAACCCAACACTTCTGTTAGGTAATTTTAAAGATATTTTAGGTTGATAGAGGCAGCTTATTCACTGTTGCAGTGAATTATTCTTTGTCTACACTTTAGAAAAGTGGAGTATATTGGAATACTTCTGTAACTCTCCTATCAATAGCTTTCTATCACAATCTATCCCTTTTACTTTAATTATTATAAAAAAATATATATAGATCCTTATGTTGACCTGTAATGCTTATGGTAGCCAACAGTCAACAGCAGAGTTTTGTTTTGTTTTTCTCATTCTGAGTGACAGCATTCCCGTGGGCTCATATATCATAAAGCATGCAAAAAATGTGGGGCTTTTCATTACAAATGTGTCAGTATCACAGTCAAAAGTGGGAAAGATGATAAGGCTTTTACAGTATCTTTTGTTTTAACATAAGGGAGCCTTGAACTGTCTCTTTGTTGAATTGAATGTATTTTTTTACCTAGCTGTTTTCAAATCTTGCCCTCATAATCCATCCTGATTTATCATGTTCAATTTAGTATTGTTAGCTGTGGCTGTTCCTTGAAGTTTACTCTGGTTTTCAGTATCTATACCTGAAGCTCCAGAACATTAAGTTTTTTGGTTTATATAAGCAAGAATAAAAATAGTTCAAAAGCAACTGCAAAAAATAGTTCTGATTTTAATATTTATAGAAGATATTTCATGTGGAAGAAACCTAAAGTGCTTTTCAAAAGTAGCAGTCGCTGAATCAACTATTGAAAAATGGACACACGTAGAGGGAAATACAACCTAGAACTGGAAATGAGGGAAAATCTGTCTTCATCTTCACTTTTTGAAGTAGCATAGAAAAGCCCAGCATATTTCTATGGAGTCAAGGATGGAATTTGTAGGAGGGGAAAATTCATAGTTTTTAAAATGCATCAGTTTGGCATGAAATAAATGAGCTTCAAATATGGAGCTTTCATGGCAATTTTCAAAGTAGAACCATACTTAAAAGTTTCTTTTGTTCTGAATCTGGAATGAGGAGAGCTGATGAAATATGGAGTCTGTCCATTTATTAGCAGAAGGAAAAGACATGCCATGGAGAAGGAAAGACATGCCATGAAAAACCACCATTCACTAAGTTTTCTGGTAGTCAGGTGCTAGGGACAGACATTACACATAAACCAGTTTAAGTGGTACAAAGACCTACAAAGGATGGAGGACAGACCGACAAAGGATGGAGGACTGGAACCACCGCCAAGGAGGAATACTCTGCTCTGGTCCGGACTTGCAGAGAGCAAACCAGGAAAGCCAAGGCTGCGATGGAACTCCAGCTAGCTATAAATATCAAGGACAATAAAAAGTCCTTTTTTAGATATGTGGGGAGCTGGAGGAAAAGCAAGGACAACATTGGACCCCTGCTAAACCAGATGGGACAACTGACAACCATTGCCCGTGAAAAAGCAAACTTGCTAAATGGGTACTTTGCGTCAGTTTTTCACCAGTCCCATGGGACACCCCTGCCCACTGTGGGTCAGGGATGCCCAGGTGAGGGAGATTCCTTATCCTCCATTAGTGCTGACCTTGTGAAGGAACACCTTGACAGGCTGGATACCTTCAAGTCAGCCGGCCCTGACTGTTTACACTCAAGGGTACTCAAGGAGCTGGCTAGCGTCATAGCTCAGCCCCTGACACGGATCTTTGAGAACTCCTGGTGCTCTGGTGAAGTGCCTGAAGATTGGAAGAAGGCCAGTGTTGTGCCTGTCTTCAAAAAAGGGAGGGAAGTAGATCCGGCAAACTATAGGCCCATCAGCCTGACCTCTGTCTTGGGGAAGGTCTTGGAAAAGATTATCAAAGAGGCCATCCTTAACAGACTAGCTGATGGAAATATCCTGAGGGATACCCAGCGCGGGTTTGTTGCGGGTAGGTCTTGCTTGACCAATCTCATTTCCTTTTACGACCAGGTGACCTGTCACCTGGACAAGGGGGAAGAGATTGATGTCGTATAGCTTCACTTTAAAAAAAGCCTTCGATCTGGTATCCCATGATCACCTCTTGGCAAAACTGGCTAA
>NW_005841970.1:247005-263769 GCF_000455745.1 Alligator sinensis
GCTAGTAAAGCGAGCAAAATGCTGGCTTGCATCCATAGATGCTTCTCAAGCAAATCCCGGGACATCATTCTCCCGTTGTACTCGGCCTTGGTGAGGCCGCAGCTGGAGTACTGTGTCCAGTTTTGGGCTCCACAATTTAGAAAGGATGTGGAGAAGCTTGAGAGAGTGCAGAGGAGAGCCACGCGCATGTTCAGAGGTCAGGAAAACAGACCTTATGATGAGAGGCTGAGAGCCAGAGGACTCTTCAGCCTGGAAAAGTGCAGGCTCAGGGGTGATCTGGTGGCCACCTCCAAGTTTATCAGGGATGTTCACCAGGATCTGAGGGAACTTCTGTTCACCAGAGCGCCCCAAGGGATGACAAGATCGAACGGTCACAAACTCCTCCGCAGCCGATTCAAGCTGGACATAAAGAAGAACTTCTTTACTGTCCGAGCCCTCAAGGTTTGAAATAGACTGCTGCCGGAGGTGGTTCAAGCACCCACTTTGAACTCCTTCAAGACACATTTGGATGTTTATCTTGCTGGGATCCTATGATCCCTGCTGACTTCCTGCCTCTGGGCAGGAGACTGGACTTGATGATCCTTCGGGGTCCCTTCCAGCCCGAATGTCTATGAAGTGATCAGAAACTGGTTTAAACCTGCAACAGAACAAATGTTCAGTGCACATAAACTGGTTTGAAAATGGCTGAATCCAGTTTGAGATGAACCTGGTTGAATGTAGTATCATACTTAACTGATTTGGGTCTAACCAGTTTATGCAGTGTCTGTCCCAGACCCCTTCATGGTTTAAGTTAAATCAGAGTCCTCCAGAATCCCAATGCTGGGCGGGGCCCTGCTCTGGGCTGGCCCCTCCCCTTTGCTGCTTAGCTGCAGCTCTGGCAGAAACTGCAGGTACAGTAGGGTCTACCTGGCTTCCTCCTTGCCCCCCTCATGCCCCTCACCACTCCCCTCTGCCTTAGATAGACACCTCTCAGCATTAGCTAGCAGACCACATGCTGACTACTTCCATGCTGTGGGAGATGGGACAAAGGCAGACAGAACAGTGTTGGCTTAGGGCTTTTTGGAGCTGATCAGCAGGTACCTGGTAATGTCCCTCCCTTCCTTCCTTGGAAAAAGTTGTTTAAGAAGAGCTTGAACTATAGAGAGACCCCTTTATTTTGCTGATGGGCTGATAAATGCTGTGCAACTCCCCGCTGTGTTAGTAAATACTGTGTAAATCCTTGCTGGCTCCCTCGCTGCTGGGAGGTGGAGGGGGGACGGGGGGACGGACCCTTCCCTTCTCTTCCCTTCCCTTCCCTTCCCTGAGCATCTTGCTGGGGCTCAGCTCAGCATTGTGGAAGGGAAGGGAGGGCTGTTTTAGTACCCACTAGCTTCTAGCCTGAGCCACTGCAGGCATGTGCCTGCATTTTTCAGTCCAGAGGGGATGTCTGAACCGTTATGAACTGATTCAGCCTAGGCAGGTTAAACTAATCTGCAAAGACTAAATCAATTCAGGCTCAAGCTTTTTGAATCTCTGTCCCTAGCCAGGGGATTAATAGACAATTGTCAAAGGCTAAGTAAGAGTTGCCCAAGCTTGTTTTTTGAAGCAGGGTAGTTAAGCTGTCAGTGACAAATATCATATTATGTGACCTCCACCCTTTCTGTTGTCTTACTCTGATGTTCCCAAATGTTATATGCCATCATTGATCATGTAGTGCTCCTAAGAGACCAGGTGGTATGGAGTGAAAATGGCCTGTATGTTTCTGAGACAGATTACATATGGGCTGCTCTTTTTCATTCATAAGAGTTCTCTTCTGAAGAGTTGTGCATAATTTTGTGGACACAGAATCATGTGAGGAATCTGTGCTGATTTTGAGGATAAGCGATTAAATGCACAAGGGGACCTAGGTGCCTAAATTTAACATTTTTATGAAGCTGAGATCTCCAAAACCTTTGTTAGCTGCTAGCTGACCCTGTAGGTGCCTCAGTGTACAGTAATGAAGTTTTTTCTGGTGGTTACGTGCAAATACGCCTAAATGCTGACTCCATTGAGAGGATTCAAAGCCCTGTGTTCGAACTAGATGGTTATAATGCTTGTAGAACCCAGTCTTGTAGATGTTCTTTGAGCATGTCTAACTAGCATAAAAGACAGCCAAGGATGAGAGCTTCTGGGGGGGGGGTATTGTTGTGTGTGTGTGTGTGTGCGCGCGCGCGCACACATGTGCACATGCGCCCCATTATAGCTAGCAGCTCTAGCCACAGGAAAAAGTGAGAGCTATTGAATGTCAAATTAATTAGTAGAACCATCCCACAGAAGAGACTAAATGTTATCCCAAAATATCAGAGAGCAGATAATTCTGCAGATAAATCTAAGCAACAGGGGATGATCTCGTGGGGAACCTGTGAGTACACAGTAACCTGGGATATGGTGACCATCACTTGGTAGAGTTCACTATCCAGTGAAGGGTGGGAAAAATATCCAGTGAGGCTAAAGTCTAGCTGGGGTCATCTAGACCCAGCCCTCTTTCCTGCCTATGCAGGGGGTCGGACTCGATGATCTATTGAGGTCCATTCCGACCCTAACATCTATGAATCTATAAAGTGTTAGACTTCAGAGAAGGGCCAATTTTAGTAAACTTAGAAGGCTAGTTAGTAAGGTGGCGGAACTCAAGAGCATTGAGCAAATGGGGGTTCCGGAGGGTTGGAGGTTTCTCAAGGGAGTAATCCTTGGAGCACAAAAGGAGTCTATCCCCTTACACAGGAACGGGGGTAAGGGGATAAAAAAGCCCCCTTGGCTGAACAGGGAACTCTAGAAAAGACTGGAAGCAAAGAAAGAGATTTATAGGCAGTGGAAGCAGGGGGCTGCCACCAAGAAGAAATACACCTCCCTGGCATGCTATTGCAGGGAATCAATTAGGCAGGCCAAGGCAGGACTGGATCTTAGGCTGGCTACAACAATTAAGGACAATAAAAAGTCCTTCTACAGATGCATAGCGAGCAAAAGGAAAGCACACAGGAACATAGGGCCCCTGCAGGACAAGTCAGGACAGTTGGTGGTTGACGCAAGGAAAAAGGCGAAGCTCTTCAACGAGTTCTTTGTTTCAGTAACCTTTGGCGGTCTGGTGCCTTTTGGACATCTGTCTATGCTCAGGGTAGGGGAATTGTCTTGGTCAGTACTTAGTACTGACCAAGACAATTCCCCTACCCTGAGCATAGACAGATGTCCAAAAGGCACCAGTCTGCCAAAGGTTGGTTCTGACTTAGTTAAGGAGCACTTGGAAGGGCTGGATGGGTACAAGTCAGCCGGCCCAGATGACCTCCATCCTCAGGTGCTGAAGGAATTGGCCAGTGTCATAGCTGAGCCACTGGCACGACTGTTGAGCACTCATGGTGCTCTGACCAGGTCCCTGAGGACTGGAAAAGGGCCAATGTGGTGCCCATTTTTAAAAAGGGGAAAGGGGATGAACCTGGGAAAATACTGGAAAAAATCATCAAAGAGCACATTTGTGAAGGCCCAGCAGGGGAAATGATGCTGAAAGGAAACCAGCACGGGTTCATCACAGGTAGATACTGCCTGACAAACCTAATAGCCTTTTATGACCAGGTCACACTGCCTTGACACAGGAGCTGAGGCTGATGTCATCTACCTGGATTTTAGGAAGGCCTTTGACACAGTTTCGCATCCTGTTCTTATAGGGAAGTTAGTGGGCTGTGGAGTGGATGCTTACACGGTCAGGTGGGTGGCCAACTGGCTTAGGGACTGCACCCAGAGAGTGGTGGTGGACAGGTTGTTCTTGGCCTGGAAGGAGGTGGGCAGTGGTGTCCTGCAGGGTTCGGTCCTTGGACCGGTGTTATTTAATATCTTCATCAGCGATTTGGATGAGGGTGTGGTGAGCACCCTCTCTAAGTTCGCAGATGATACCAAGTTATGAGACAAAGTTAATACACCGGAGGGCAGGGAGCAGACGCAGGCCGACCTGAATAGGTTGGATCAGTGGGCAGAACAAAATAGAATGCAATTCAACAAAGCTAAATGTAAGGTACTCCACCTAGGAAGGAGGAATCCCCAGCACACCTATAGGTTGGGGGATGACTTTCTCAGCAGCTGAGAGGGATCTTGGAGTCATAGTTGACTCCAAGATGAACAGGAGCCGGCAGCATAATGCCATCAACAAGGCCAATCACGCCTTGTCGTGTATTAGCAGATGCATGACCAGCAGATCAAGGGAGATGATGCTCCCCCTCTATGCAGCATTGGTCAGGCCGCATTTGGAGCTCTGTGTCCAGTTTTGGGTGCCACACTTCAAGAGGGACACAGAGAATCTGGAGAGGGCTCAGAGGAGGGCCGCTCACATGATTAGTGGCCTCCATGAAAGACCCTACGAGGGGAGGTTGAGGGATCTGGATCTCTTCAGCCTTCACAAGAGATGGCTGAGGAGTGACCTTGTAGTCGCCTATAAGTTTATCAAGGGAGGGCAACAGGGAATTGGAGATGCGCTATTTACCAGAGCACCCCTAGGAGTAACTAGGAATAATGGGTGCAAACTAGTGGAGAGTAAATTTAGGTTAGACATTAGGAAGAATTTCGAATGGGCTTCCAAGAGAGGTGGTACTATCACCTAACTTGGAGGTCTTCAAAAGGAGGCTTGATAGTTACTTGGCTGGGATCATCTGATCCCCATCCTCTTTCCTGCCAGGGGCGGGGGTTCGGACACAATGATCCATTGTGGTCCCCTCTGAGACTATAATCTATGAATCTAGGAATAATTGTTTTTTAGGAGCTAATTGGTTCTCTGCTCAGCTTTCTGACCTTGGTGACTTTCTTAGCTGCTTAACACTTGCCATGCTAGGGTGCAGGAGCCTTAGTACAGTAAAAGCTGCGTTATCCGTCACTTCATTAACTGGCATGCTCTATTAACAGTCCCACTTCGGGCCATGGCCCAGGGCAAAGCAGCCTGCACAGGCCCCCCTCCCTGTCCCCCAGCACACTGATGCCAGGGGAGAGGCAGTGTGGTGCCTGTCCCCTGGCACACTGATGCACCGGATGCAGCAGGAGGGGCGTCTTTGCCCAAGCAGGCAAAGACGCCTCTCAGGTAACCGGCATATTTGGTTATCCGGCACCCCCCATTCCCCATGGGTGCCGGATAACAGAGGTTTCGCTGTACTTTAGTATCACCCTTAGCAGGAGCCACAACCACTGAGGGAGTGACAGTTCCACTCTGCAGCAAGGCTTTCAGATGTCCCTTTGTGGATTTAGGTCAAAGTGAAAGTTGGTGTCAGGGCAGTAACTCCTAGAAGTCTTAATATTCCCTGAAAAAGTAAATTATTTGTGTTCAGCTCTTGTTTAGAATGTTGTTTTCATCCAAAGAGTCCTTTAACTGCTGCCTCCTTCCCATCACTTTGATTGCATGAATTGATGGACTAATCCTTCTAATACTCTAAGATGTTCTCATTTGGGAAGTACTCACTCCATTTTCTTGTAGGGTGCAAAGCTGAGTTTCACACTAGCAGGTTGTGCTGCCTTTTTAATGAAAATCTGTTTGCATGTGAAGCATATTTGTGCAAGTATATAAAATGTGTTTAGCTGTGCTTATTTCAGAAAATGTTTTTGTCGCTGGATATTTTACTTGTGTATGTGTTTATATCAGTGGTCTCAACCTTTTTTAACTTGAGGCACCCCTAGATACACTCAAGGTACCCCTCAGAAAATGCCAACTCTTTGTTTTAACTTTTTCTTTTGACTATGGAAAAATAATAGAGCAATTCTTCTGTTGTAAATAACTCAAAGACCACAACAGGTCAGAATATTTTTTACACTGTGGAGTCCTAATTAACATATCTGGGTTTATCTTGTGAATCATGTTTGCACACCTAACAGTGCTAATGTTGCATGGCAGCCCCATGGCACACTTGAAAGCATCTCAAGGTACTACAGGATGCTTTGGCACCCTACTTGAGTATTACTGGCTTATACCAGTACATGAATAAAAACTGTTAATGGTTTATTTACTGTAATGTAGTACAAACAAGCTTGTAGCATTTCTAGGCAGGAGTAAGCTGCATATGCTACAGCTCTAATTTAGGTAGCTTTTTTATGTTGCATAGCAATTTTCTCCATGGCAACACTTTGTAGGCATGCACTATTGTCTGTATTGCCATGCAGGGCACATAGACAGGAGTGTCAAATGCTGAAGATGACTAAAAATCAAGTTTGTTACAATTTATGCTTAAAATAATGGACTTGCATTTAAAGGTAAACACATTACCTTTTAAAAGTGCGAAGGCTGTCTAATTTATTGCACTGAGTGCAGCATATATCAGTATCATCTGCCCTGGAGGTTGGTTTCATATGTGTGCACTTTGTGCAAGGAGCTCCTGGCCTTTAGAGAGCAGGTGTGTTCAATGTGCAGGACAGAGACTGAGACAGAGCTTCAGTGTCTCAGTGCAGGGATGAGTTGGTGGTTATAGGGAGAAAGGTTTTAGGTTTACCAGGAATTGGGACACTTTTTGGGATAGGAGGAACCTGTACAGAAAAGATGGGCTCTACATGAACTTAGAGAGAACCAGACTACTGGCACTAAAAATTAAGAAGTCATAGAGTGATTTGTTTTTACATTAAAAATGAGGGAAAGCAGACAAGTGCAAAGAAGGGCACAGCTTGGTTGGATGCAGCCACAAAGGGGGCATCATACAAATTCTGTATCCTCTTGAAAACAATAGTAAGGAAGTCGGAAGTGTAACCGTAGACAGTGGTGAGGATTAGTCAGTGCACTTAGACTTTGAGTCAAATAGCATATGTAGTAATAGGTAACAAAGCAAGGACAAATGTTAGATGCATAAAAAATAAGATGGGTGAACTAGAATGCCTGATATGAAATGGTAACCTTTATGTAATAGACATCTCAGAAACTTGGTGGAAGGATATTAATCAATGGCATACCGTTATACCAGGTAACAAACAAGTAGGAATCAGAGTAGGACATGGTGCTTGGGGAATGGCACTGGATGTTAAAGGTAGCAGAGAGTAACAGTGTGAAAATCATACCTGATAGGAAAATGACCTCAGAATCTCAGTGGGTGAAAATTCAGTACTTGACTAAAAACAATATTGTACTAGGAGTATGGTAGATTACCTGATCAGGAATATAGTGTGCAGTTCTGGTTTATATATTTCAAAAAAGATGTAGTAGAATTTGGACAGGTGCAAAAGAAGGGCAACTAAGATGACGGGATATAGAGCAGCTGCCATACCAGGAAAGACTTAAAAAAAAGATTAATGTTGAAGTGACATTATAGCCGTGGTGGTTCAAGAAATGTGAGAGGTCTCCCTGAGGAAAGATACGATGATACCTGAAAGATTTTCTAAAACTATCCCAATCATGCAACTGGTCCAATAAATGATACTGCCCAGAAAAATTCTTGCCTTAATAAAGGCTAGGACTCTTAAGTTTGAAAAAGAGACTGAGGTGGACATGGTAGAGATCTATAAAAGCATGAAGAGAGTGGACAAAGTGAATAGAGAACTGTTACTCACTAAGTTCCAGAATACTATAACTAAAGGAGACCCCTGGAAATTAGGAGACAGGTTTAAAACTAATGAGAAAGTACCTTTCAATGAAGTACATAGTTAATTGTGGAACTCATAACCACAGGAGGTTATAGAGGTAGATAGGATAGCCAAGTTTAAAAAGGGACTAGACACAGTTATGCCTGATAGATCCTTTAACAGCTGTTACACAAAATAATCAGAGTGTATCCCCTAGCACCTCTAAGCCAGCAACTGGTGGATTCCAGAGATGTTATGGGATAGATCACAGCAGATACACCAGATTTACCATTGGTCTGACCCAGTGTAGCACTTACTTCTTATGTAATTACAATTTTATTTTTAAAAATTGTATATGCTGCCCATTCTTTGCTCTTTTTCTGTTCTCATTCTTACTACTACTTTTTAAAATTCCCTTTCATTTTTGCATGTTGTTTCCTAGATGTGGAATCTTTTTTTGTCCAATCTCCAGAATTTTCCACACTTGGTCTGCTTCCAAGTATTGGCTTTTGTGCTATCTACTTTTTCCCCTGCATCGGTCTCTGTTTGAGACATTAACTGTAATTCTCACTTTAATTTGTTGTAATGTTAATTCTTCCTTTTCTTTATCTATTAAGATCACATTCCAGGTCTGTTAGTTTAAAACTAGAATCCATTAACTTAGAATTTTTCTTCTGAGTTAGGTTCCATTTTTATCTTTTAAAATAGAGCAAGCTTATTTTATTAATAAATAAACTTGCTCTACATGGTGAAGTTTTGTTTTTTTTTTTAAAGAAAAGAAAAGGAGAAGAATCTTGCCTAATTTATTTGGTTTTATACTGTATTGTATTTGATTTTATTATTCTATTACCCACTCTGGGAGCCCTGCCTACTGTTATTAATTGTTGTCATGGCTCCATTGACTTCAGTGAAGCAGTGACGATTTATACCAGAGAACCTGCTGTTGCATCTTGTGTTACTGTATATTTTAATTAAAAATGGTTTTCTGCTGTTTGGAACATTTAGGGAATTGTCTTGACAAGAATAAATATTATTTCACAACGGTTAATGTCATTATTTGTGCTAAACCAATGCGTACTTGAGAGATTTTTGTATATTTTATCCTTGCTTACTTCAAATGACAGCCATACAACTTGATCATCAGGTATTACCCTGAGATCTCCAAGACTAAAAGTATGAGGCTCTATCATATATCCTCCAGAATTAACAAGGCTGTACCATACATCCAGTAATTCAAAAAGGGGGAATGATATGGAAACTCCTTGCAATTTACTTTCTTAGTCTTCACATAAAAGCTATTGACTAGTTTTGAAGATATCTCACCATCTATTTTGTTATCACTTGTCACAAAATAATGTTAAGTCTATAGGAATGAATAAATAAGGTGTAATTTTACTTCATTTCTTTCGCTTCCATTAGATAACACAATGGGGATATACTGGAAATAGTTTACATATTTCAGGGGTGTGCAGAATAGGAGCTGCAGACTGTATTTGGCCCATGGAGAGATTTTGTTCAGTTGGCAGTGGGTCCCTTGGTCCCACCTGGCCCGGGTGTGGGCAGCAGCTTGGGCCATGGCACATGCAGTCAGTCCCTCCGCCAGCAGACACACAGCGGGGTTGGGGTAGCACGGTGGCTGGACTCTGTTTCCTGACAGCCCTGGTGGTGATGGCTCCTTCTGGCTGCCGCTGCTGGACCCAACCCCAATGCTTAGGCACCTCAGCCCATCCACCTTCCACCCATGGCTGGAGGCATGACCTGTGCAGGGAGGGCATGTGGCCAGGCAGCTGGAATAGGGCTGCAGGCCAGCAGGGAACGGCATCTGCAAGCAAGACGTGTGTGGGGCCAGGAAGACTGAGGTCTTGGCGGGATAACAGCATGAGGCTAGCGCAGAGCTGCTGTCTGCTTCCCACGTGCCCCTGTGACAGGCACAGGTTCTGCAAGCAGAGGCATGCAGCTCTGCCATGCACTGGGCCTGCATGGCTCCCTGATCACAGGGCCCAGGCGGAGCCACAATGTGCTCCCTGCACGTCCCTGCCTGCAGAACTGGGGTTTGGCCCCAGGCCAGGCCCTGCATTATCATTGTCCTACAACACTGGCCCCGGGTGCAGCTCCCTGCACAGCTCCTGACCAGTCTTCATGGTGACCCAATGATCTCTGGGGAGAATGGCTGGGAGCTGTGTGGGCAAGGGTGCACAGCAGGGTGGGGAGCTGCGTCTTGGGCTGAGGCCAGGATCTTGGAGTGGTGGCAGCACAGGGCTGGACAGAGTTGTGATCCGCCCCCTGCACACCTATGCCAGCAGAACCTGCCCCCATTGCTGGGGCATGTGGGCAGCGGATTATGGCTCTGACCTGGCCCCAGCCTCTAGCTCCGTCCTGTCACCATCCCAGGGTCCCAGCCTTGCCTGCCTGTCCTGCCCATGACCCCTTCCTGTACAGGGCATTTTGGTGACTTGGGGGTGCTGACCCAACCCACAACAGCTCAGCAAAACTCCCTATGTGACCCATGGGCCCAAATATGCACCCACCCTTGACATACTTGATGTAGGGACTGAGCCTGGGTCTGATGTTCCTGCATAAAATACCCACAGAAACTGTCATAGTGGTATGTTTTAAAAATGAAGGTTCTCATAAGGCATGTTTTCATCCTGTTTTACCATGGGCATTCTCTTGGTAGATTTTCAGAAGTGTTAGACAAATAGTTTTGCTTTGGTTTTTTTTAACCACAGTATTTTGTCAGTTTTGGGTTGACAAAATAATCTGCCCATTTGTGCTGAAATAAGCAAATAATTTTCAAGTGAAAAAAGGGAGGAGGGGAAATTAAGTCAAATCCTTTTATTTAGACATTTTCAAATAAACTGTCTCTGAATAGTATCTTGAGACCAAATTTGTTTAAATTTGAAATGTAATACTTTTGGAAATGAAATGCTTCCTTTGATCTGAAACAGACTTTTTTCATGTTCTTATTTTGATAGGAATGGAAAAAATGTTTTGAGTTGCTATTATTTTTGCCCTGCTTTTTATTAACTAATTATTGGCTATTGCATGAACTTTTACTTTTCTAGGTTGAAAAATGAGAAAGCTTTGCGTCTGAGTACTGTAGGTAAGTTTGATAAACTGTTTTGTTTTTTTTAAACAATAATTTTTGGTTTTGAAAGAAAGTCTTCCAGAGTTTTGAGGGAAAAGGAATGCTATGGAGTTACTTTGTAGTTGCAGGAATGACAACTAGCTTATTAAAAGATTCTGTTTATTCAAGCATCATATGTTCCCATTAACCCTACATATATTGATACAGTCAGGATATTGAAAGATTTTACTTGTGCTTAATGTTTACAGTGCACACAGATGTATGTCTTAGCACAAGGTAATTTAACATACAACAGAACAAACTTTCTTTCCTAAATACAATCTGGTTTTACCAATACATATAATGTTTATACGTGAACACTTACACAAAAAGATGCTTTAAGTGAAATAACATTGAATTTTAGACAACTTTGTATGCTACATATTATATCTTTCAAATTTACCCCATTCTTAAATTTTATAAATCTGACTGCTTGCCATGGAATGAATAGGTCTTAACCAATATTATTCTTCTCCATGCTGCTGTTTTAGAACAAACTTACTTCTTTTTATATTAAAAATGGAAAAATACATTAGATATTTTCTTCCAGATTTCTAGTATCTTAAAACAAAAACAAGAACAATATATGTTTAGGTAAAGGGAGATGAGAAACAGATGACAGTACTTTCCTTACCAGTTTCTTCCTCCCAAAGTTAAAAATGACACCTAGATAAAATATTTTATTTGTATGAAATCTTCAGTGAGACTCAGTGCAGGTACTCTAATGAGCCAAATATTTATGACTGAATATTAAACCCTGGAAAATAAAATTTATTACAGGAACAAAGGGCTCTGTATTTATATGAAGTGCTATTGTAATTAATATTAATTTTATTCTTGTAGGAGAAAAATTGCAGTGGTTTCAAAGTCACCTTGACCCTAGCAAAGCAGACTACACAAAGAAAGAAGCCTGTGAACTAATTGAAAAGTAAGATTGGATCTAGAACAATAAAACGTTTGATTTGTTTGAAATAAGATTGACTGGTAAAACTACAACCAACCTTTAATAAACTACCTCTTACTTTTCAAGTTTTATTTTTAGATGTTACTGGTTCTTAATTTTTTTAGTATTAAATATATGCATAACAGAAATGTCATAAGTACCCTGGAGCTCCTGAATTAGATCATGGCGCAACTTTACCACGCAAGATTTCCGTCCCTTCGTGCATAGTGAAGGCAGCTCCAAATAACACAGCTACAGCTATATGCCCTTTCTAAAGACTACATGATCAGGATAGCATAAGGGCATGGAGCTGTCCATTGTTTGGTGAAAACGTGGCTAGTCGATTCTAGTCCTCTTATCCTATTTCATTTTCAGTCGGGACCCTCTCAACTACCACAGTGCATGAATTTTAAAGGCAAGCAATTTTGAAGTAGGAAGCTGTACAAAGAGACTTTTATCATTGCTATATTTAAGGGTTTATTTAGCAAAGGTTGGCCATATGGTAGCTGAATCACCATAGGAAGGGCAACATTGCCTGATTGTAGACTTTCATTTATCTTCAGTCATGGTACGTTTCTTACACAGTTCAAGAAAACCTACATAACAGGGTATTTTTAAGGATGTTGAAGAACAGGTCTTAGTTATGTAAGAGTCAGAAGACTTTAATTCCTCTCAGTGCAGTGTAGGCAACCTACAACTTCGGAGCTATTCGATCTGGCCCATGAAGCAGGGACCCTTGTGGCATTCAGCAACTGGGGGCTTCACCCGCATTGTTGCAGCTGGGTGCAGAGAGAAATGGTAGCAGTTGGGTCCTAGCTCTGCCCTGCTTTGGACCTCAAACTGGGTTATTCTGGCCTGATCTGGAAAAATGTTCCCAATCCTTTTCCCAGTGTGAATGATGGCATGATACTTTAAAATATTCAGAATATTTTCATTTGAGGTTTTAATGAAAGGCAACAAGATTTTTGTTTTCCAGGTTGCACAGGGGTCACTTAAGATATATTGTGTGTGTGTTGTACGCACAGGGCATACAGTGTGAATTAAAAACAAGCATGAATCTTATGGGATAAGGTACAACGCTGCATTTATTGGAACATAAAACATGCAACATAAGAGGAATAAAGAACAGTAAGGTTATCTGCTTCACTCATTCCCATACATACTCATTCATTCATTCATTCATACAAAAGAAACAAGCGCATACACAGATAGTTAGACAGTCCTGCAAAGGTTAAGGTGTTACCAAGTTCTAAAGATGCTTGGGTCAGTCTGGTGGCCAGCCAGACCGATCGTGAGGAATGGAGTCATGTCTTGTTGGGCGCACCCAAAACTCCTTCTTGCAGGTGGACAGACCCAAAGCCTTTTCTTTGTGTTCATATTTTATAGTGATAGCTGTCCATACAAGCCTATGAATTCCACTGAGTCGGATGTAAAGGTCATTGTCCTTGTCCCGTTGGCAGGCTGGGATTGGTAGGACGTGATCTTCTGGCTTTGTGGTCTACAATCTTTGTGGGGGTCGTTGCTTGTAGTCTTCAGCCCTCAGGGTGAAGGCATGATTTAGTATTTGGTAATCCTTAACTGCTGACTTGACATCGCTGCAGTCTTTAACTCTTAAACCACAGGAGGCTATTGTCACCTGCTGCGAGAGGACTGTCTTGATTCATGTTGTCACAGACATGCATCATTCATTCTTTCATTACCTGTTGTCAAACATGCCAGACATACCACAGACCTTATATAAACATTTTTCTTATACTAAATTTAAGTTCTAAAATAATGAGACCAACAGGTCAGATACATTTCTAAGCAATCGGGGATTTAAAGTAGGTGGTTAATTCCATGGTTATTTAATATTTTATACAAAGTAATGATGACTGATTAAAATATTATGAAAAACAAATCATAACAAGATTGATTATAACAATAGCAATATAAAGCAATTATAGCTACTGCAATGCAACATGTGTACAATCTCTCACACACACAAACACATACCCGCCTACCCATCCACTATTATTAAAGTCAAGTGTGTTCAAGCTAGGCAATTTTAGCATTTTTTGGTCAAATTTGGCTGCTTTTCCTCCAAACATAGCAAAAGAAGCTTCCCTGACAATATAGCAAACCTTCCCATACCAGCGTCATATTTTAAATTGTTGCTCCAAAGTGTGAAGGTACTAGAGTTTCTCATAATAGGCTGTAAATAGATGTTTCATTTGACTCGTATCAAAACAGGAGCCCTTTCATGCATCATTGCTCCTTCCCCAGTAGGTAGCCCACACAAGCACACATCCTGACAGATTTATCCCTGGTATGAACCACAGTAATCATACAAACATGCAACAGGTTGTCCTGGGAGAAATGTTTGTACATTTTATCCAGCATTCTTCAGAGGGAGTTGAAGTAGGACACCAGGAATGTATGTCTGTAGTCCCAGGACAAAAGTATGTCTCCCAGGATAAATGTGATGTCTATTCATAGCCATATAAGCAGGAGCAGTAGTTTATTAATGTGAACAAAACAGTGTATTTTTAGAAATCTCATTACCTATGACGTTTAAGTAATCTAAAATGAAATATTCCCAAAAAAACTAACTTAGAAAAATTTAACCTAAATGATTAACAGTTGGCAAAATTTCACATTTCTATTTCAGTTCCTTATAGTGAAATTATTTGTCAACCTTTTGTGTAGCTTGTAGTCATAAACAGGAACAAATCTTATCCTACTCCTAGAGTCCTTAGGAAGTTCTTCTAATATAACACTAACCTTCCTTCTCTAAGAGTTGCTTGCATAGGCTAATCTGTGCTATACTCTGCAAAATCTAATAGTAAGAGTCATGGGATCAGAACTTATCTAGTCTTTTTATACTTTGAAAAAAGTATTTGAGTTTAGCTGACAGCAATCTCAGTTTGCCTTTATGGCATATTTCGAAATGGCTTAGAAGACAAAGTATTGTAACTGGTAAAAATGTCCCTGACACGCAACCAGACTAGTATCGTTGTGTTACAACGTTGCTATTCCTAGCTGAAATATATGTTGTTGTCTTTCAGTTACTTAAATCGATTCAGTGATGAACTGGAGCAGATCGAGTTGCATAACAGTATCAAAGGCAGACAAGGGAGACAGCATGGTTCCCGGGAGATGATCATCAAACAGACCATGGAACGTGAAAGACAACTGTATGAAGGATATGGGATAGGTATGACTTTAGTAGTAACTTGTGCTGTGAAAACTGTAAGAGCCAGAACTACCACTCTTTTCACAAATCTGAACCCAGAATGAGGGTTTCAGGCAATATAATCTTTCACTTTAGAAAACTTAAACTCCCCTTTCTCATCTTTATTTCTAGGGATTTTGAATGTGTAAAGCCAAACAAAGATTCTTCTCATGATTGTATGTTTTACTTCTGTGCAGTGATTGCCTTGAATAGTTACTGTGCTTCACTTGTTAAAACTGTTTGGTTAAAACTGTTTTTGTCGTAAGCCTTGGGCTTCTCTTTTTAAAAGGTGATTATAACCTACCTGTGTTGAAGAAACAGGAATTCCATCCAGCACCTGTCTTAGGCTGTTACCTTTAGTTTTTTAGCCTGAACAGGCTGACTGCCCTCTTTGAAAAGCTATGTATATGTACATAAGAATGAGCATGATGCTGTATATTGGTTTATTAGCTCTTATTTGGAAAGACAAGCATAAGTTTCTCATGATTTTATTATTCATGGATAGTAGCCGCCTCAAAGTCATGGAAATTAAGCCGTTATTTAGACCATAAAATACTGTGATGTTCTCTTACTAATGTAAGTCTAGCAAGAGAACTAATGATGCAAGTCTAGCATCATTGATGATCCCATGACCTGAATCATTCCACGAGTAGCGCAGTGATACAAAAGTTTCACTAGATTCATGTTTCATATCTTACTGTATATCATTCACATTTGAACAAATGCCTGGGAGCTTGTGAACATGGGGTCTGTCAGGGTCTCCCAGCCTACTAAATCCTGAAGACCTTGACAGAAAAGACCCACAAATCCAGAAAGGTAGTCCAGTGTCTTTTGGTCTTGCTTTCACATGGATTTACTGCTTTCTCTTTCTTTGGATTGGATCATGGCTCCTGTAGCGGGTACAGTGGAGCCGAAGGAAATTAAGCAGGCCCAAGCTGAGTTAAATATGTTGGATTTTATTTCGTGGATTTCTTCATGAAAATTCAGAGGAGTGGTATTTCACTGTAATGGGTCTCCTGCCCCAACCCTAGCTCTGCCTCAGGAATACTTTTCAGCCTCAGTACAAAGATACTCTTTTCTGTTCCCTTCAGTTAGAGATCTAGATCTGTACATTTAATAACCTTGTCAAACCTGGTAATGAATATTTGTCACACTGTTTTTAGCTTCTCTCAGGGTATAGACAGATGTAACAATTGTAATGATATTAAATTATAGTAGTATAGCTAGAGGTGCACTCATATGTTGGTTTGATATCAGATCAGTACCGATATAAAGAAAATTGTCTGTATCAGATATTGGCCCAGTGGGGCCAATAAATGGCCATGCTGCGTGCAGCCGCAGAGCAGCACAGAGCAGAGCCGGCAGCCTGCCTCCAGCTGGTAAGTTGGAAGGGGAGGGAAGGGGCATGGGGGGGCAGATCAATGCCCCCTGTGGTGAGGGAGGGGGCAGGGGCAGGCGCAGGTGCTGCCCAGCAAGGGGAGGAGAAGGGGCGCAGGATGGAGGCACAACTCTCCTGCTGCTGCTTGCACCCCAGGAGGGGGGGGGGGGGGGGGCACGTGCCCCCACATCTGCGCAGCGCAGGGTGGGCTGCAGCTGCGGGGTAGAGCCAGAACGGGTGCTGCGCGGGGCTCTTCTCAGTGGGGGCTGGGCTCAGAGTAGGCTCTGGCGGCACTGGGAGGAGGCTGCATCCACCCCAGGTTTTGCCACGGCTCCGCTGCCTGCTGCTTGGCACAGTTGTGTGTTTTTCTGGCGCTTGGGTGTAGGCAGGGCATTCAGCCAGGGCCATGCCGGGCGGCAGTGTGGGGCTGGAAGCGGAGCTGTGGTGAAATTCGGGGTGCCTGCAGCCTCCTCCCAGCGCCGCCAAAGTCCACTCCAAACCCAGCCCCTGGTACGAAGAGCCCCACACAGTGCCAGCTCTCAAACTGCAGCTGCAATCCCTCTCATGTCGTGCAGATC
>NW_005841970.1:263828-305374 GCF_000455745.1 Alligator sinensis
CCTACCTCCTTCCCCCACCTTTCCACCACAACAGACTTACCAGCTGATAGCAGCTATATCGGATTGGTATCAGCTGATATGCCTCCTTAAATATTGGCTCTTGGTATCAGCCCCCAAAATTTCTATCAGTGCACCCCTAATATAAGCCCTTGTGATGTTATTTACATTTGTATGCACCTTTAGCAATGCAGGCATAGCAAAAATACTGCAAATTCACCCCTATTTAATCCAACCTTGTACCAGTGCAGAAGTATGAAAACATAATAGTTATAACAGCTCATGTGCATTCCTGAGTGGCAGCTTCTCCTCCCCTCTTAAGGGAGGTTAAAAGTTCTATTTGTTCATAGCCTCAGTAAGTGTATATTTATAAAATATCCCTCCCACTTAACCTTTAATAACTAAAGACTCATGAGCACTCCCATGACATAAAAAATAAACTGTAATTTAGATATAAAAAAAGAGACCAATAAAAGTAGACTCAAAACAACATTATTAATCCAAAAAGTCAAGTCAGATATTTCACTTGCCTGCCACTGTAAAAATCATTCTCCAATGTACTTGGTGGTTTTCATTTTAAACCACCTTCTTTTCTCCATGAGGCAAACACCACTTCATCTCATTAAGTGTTCAATATAGTTGAGATGAGATGAAAAACATATGTATCCTGAGAGCCACAATATGAACGTTACTAATGAAAGTTATTTGTCAGGAATGTATGGGGTTCACTTTGGGAAATAGAACTTTTTTAATCTACATGGACTGATAATGACCCAATAAGAAAATATTTTACCTCCTTAGAGGTTGCTTATAAATGTTAGCTATGCTAGAGCAAAAGAAAGAAAGGTGGAGGAGGGAGAAGGAAACAAAAGGTGGAAAATCATAAACCTGGAACTATAAGAAGCAGTAGGTGTTCATCAGAACGAGGGATAGGAATGATGGACTCTGAGAACCAGGGAGGTTATGGTGTTGAGAAGGGTGCCAACAAATACACACATGAATTGTCTATATTTTTAAATGGACATCATTGCCAAAACCAAATGACCACTTAAGCTTTATTAGGCGCTCCAGGAAGTCATCTAGTCCACATCTCTGCTCAAGGCAAGATCATTGCTAACCAACTCTCCCTCACTTGTTCCAAGGGACACAGAGGGAGAAAAGCACTGGCTCCTGGATAGCCCACCCAGGGGCAAGCTGTCAGGAAGCCATGTGCGGACTCTGATGTGGCTGCCAATACCTCCTAACACTGAACAGTCCTAGGTCACCTCGGGTCTGTGCAAAATGAGGGCATTCCCCTAGCCTGGAATCATCCTAGGAAAGCTCAAGGCCTGGGCTTTTGCTTCCCGCCTCTGCCTAGACCTGGAAAATGATTTGTGCGTGGGCAGAGGGCATTTCCCACAGCTAGTCCCAGGAGAGACCTGCAACCCTCTCTTGCCAGGCGCTCCTGCCCCACCCATCCTTATAGCCAGCTGAGGACAGGCTTTCAATCACTGGGCTCTCCTAAAGGCAGAGGTAACCTAAGGAGCAGCCTTCTAGCACCTCAGGGCTGAAGACCTCACCTGGCTAGAACACTTATATCATGAACGTCATGTGCCTCCCAAGGCTGGGGGGGCACAGCGACCACCCGCAGGCGGCGGTGAGCAGGGAGCTCTCGCAGGCAGCTGCAGTGGTGTTGGGGGGTCGTGGAAAGCGGCAATCAGCAACCACCTGCAGACGCTGTCGGCAGCAACAGCCAGAGGCAATTGGCGACCACCCGCAGATGCCACTGGCAGTGTCAGCAGCAAGGGAGAGGGGGTGGCAAGCAGCAACCACCCGTGGGTGCCACCAGCAGCAGTGGCCAATCTCAGGGGGTGCACTGCCAATCTCAGGGAGTGCACGTGCATCTCCTACGCATTGCAAATGATTTGTATGCTTAAACTCCCCAAACACTTTTTCCAGTGCTAAGACTTTTACAGCAATCCTGTGAAATGAATGCCTGTCTATGGCCTAAAACATTGAGGTCAAGTATCTGTCTAACCAGCTCTTGAAAATTTCCAAGGATGGAGATTGTTTAGGGAAGCTGCTCGAATGTTCAACCATCCTCATAGTGAGACAGTTCTTCCAAAGCTCTGGCCTAAATTTGCTCTAACCTAAATTTCTTCTAATGCAATTTGAGGCCATTGCTCTTAGTCATGTCCATTACAGCCACAGAGAATAGTCTATCTCCATCCTCTTTATATCACCCCATCAGGTATGTGAAGGCTGGTGTCAATTCTGTCAGTCTTCTGTCTTCCAGACTAAATAATCCTAATTTCAGTCTAATAAATTATGTGTCCTAGGCCTCTAATCATTTTTATTGCTCTTTGCTGGACTTTTGCAATCTGTCTGTCTTTCTTTACTGTATGCACTATAAATTAGATACTATTTACCACTATTGCTAAATAGAGTAAAAAGTTCTTGATTTGCAAGTGACAGTCCTGTTAGTACAATTCAAAATGCTGTTGAGATGTATTTTTTTGCAGCAAGAGTATACTGTTGGCTCATATTCAGTAAAAATAGGTTGGTCCAAAACTGTGTGTAGACTGGAAGCGTCATGAACGTCTATAGTGCAGTTTTGTCAGCAGTTTTATCAGCTAGGAAGAGGGCGGGGTGGTTCTCTTTTTTTCCCTTGCTTTTCTATGCTGAAAGGGGAAACACTGAAGAAGTGGAAAATTGACATTTTTTCCCTGACTGGAATTTAAATTGTCGCCCCATAATATTGTCGTGAATCAGAGCAGCAGCCGGCAGCCGCCTGACTCACACCGGAGTGTTTAGATTTAGAGTTCGGCAGGCGGGTAGTGATGGATGGGGTGGAATTAACCAGGCACAGACGCGTGTAGGTTACAGGAGTTTGTTTACTTACGTCGCCTAGATAGTGATGGACGACGCAGGCGAGCCTTTGTTCCGTTACCGCTTCGGTTACAGAGTTAACTATACGCACGCAGTTAAATGACGGCGAGATAATGACGGACGTGGCGCCGAAAGCAGACGGTCGCGCTTGCAAGACTTTTTACGTCAATATTTTACGCTGACGGGGCGATTGATTAGGAAGTGATCAGTTTCCCAATTTCTGGTGACAAGCACAGGTGTTTCCTGTGAAATCCCCAGAGCTCTCCGCCTTGGGCGGAAACTGTTAAACTATTTATAGGCAGAGGTGTTTTACAGGAATATCCAATCGTGAACCGTTATATGGAATCTTTAATTTTTTGGCAGGTGGCAGCTCTTTGTCTCCTCAAGTTACAAGGTAGTGGGTTAGGTTTCTCTACCTGTTACGTGTGTGCTACGTGTGAGGAGCTTACGCTTATCTTTGACCAATTATATATAGTTTCCCCTAGCATTTTATTTCAGCTGACCAATTATCTGTAGTACACCACCAGCGTTTTGTTTCAAGGAATTTCTTGGCAGGGAAGTCTTTTAACCCTTAATAGTCAAATGAAGATGATTTGAATGTTATCTCTTGCTCAGTGGCATGGGCACAAGTTAATTGGGTTGTGACAAATATATTTGGCACAAGTATTTCTAATATTGATAGAACTATTTTACAAGTACTTTAGCATTATTTAATCTTCCCACATGCTGTGGTTTGCATACAGTAATGAAGAATTTGCAGGTGCTTAAAGTTAAGTATAATATCAATCCACCTTTCCCTCTAGTCCCTTTTTATTTGCATGTCTTTCTTCTCAGACAGCATAGGGAAGCGACTTCTTATCTATTTTCAATTTCAAATTGCTCAGCTGCACAAAGTCTCTCTTTCACTTTCTTTCTTTTTAAAATAATACTTTCCTAGTCCTTCACAATTTTTTCTCTCTCTTATTGCTGCGTGGAAGACTCGTTCGAACTGCAAAACAGACAATGCTGTTAAATGCACAAAGCAAATGCATTGGAAAACATAGAGACTAAACCAGAAATGTTTTGAGTTAGAGTTATCTCAATTTTTGCTTACAACAATAGTAAGTTAAAAAAATTCAGCAAGAATAACTTTAAGTTGATGGTGCAACTTTACACGTTAAATACAATTTGGCATCATTCGTTATTTGTTATCACAGCTGCTGTAGGTTTTCTCTGTCCAGGACTCTATCCTCATTCAGAGAAAATTGTTGCTGCTAAATACTGTAATTAGAACGAGAAGAAAAAAAAATGAAAGTCAGCTGGAGAGTCTGTTCTTATGGTTCCAGCTCATCATTATCACTAGAAGCTTCTTTAATGACAGGGAGTATCTTCAAACTGGCTTAATTCTTCGGTGTCTTTTTAACCGAACTCAAATTTCTCCTGTCTGTGTTTGTGCCTTTTGCCTTGAAGAAACTTTTTAATATATAATACTATCTGTAGCTCTAAAAAAAGTCACTCGGGTTTGGACACTTTTGTGTAAACAATCATGTTGATGTGGACAGAAATTCAAAGTGATTTTTTTTTTCTTTACAACTTGGGGATTAACAGACTGAATTTCATTTATGTAAAAGAAAGCATGGTGGCAATTTAATATTTAAATAAATTAGTAATTATAAATTGTAATATAAACTCTTCCAGAAATGGTAACAATAAAAGGGATTTCAGTCTTATCTACAAAACTGTATTACCTCAGCAGTAACTTGTAACTTCTAACATCTCCTGCAGTGCCTAACTACTTGTATAGCTACTGGTTTGGGCTTCCTGGTATAATGTGAGTACTTTGAGAATGACAGAAAATATCATATTTTAGGTGTCTGTAAATACTATGAAAAGCCTTTTGAAAAGAGACATCTATGGGATTGAGATTGTGGGTTTACAGCTAAAAATGGCACTAGTAATTACCTCATCCGAACTGTTCAGTATTTTAGATAAATGCTTAATTTTCAGTAATTCTCTTATATCAGAACAGAAGCAAGCATACATATCCAAATGAACTCTCAAAGTTTAATTAATCAGAAAATAACTATTTTGTTTGTTTGTTTTTTCAAATCAGTATAGTGTGAAGGTCATCTTTATTTTATGTAGAGAGAGAATGGAGAAATATAATTACATTTATCCACTAAATGTCGGCTACATTAATTTATGATCCAGTAACTACTACTCCTTCCCCCGGCCCCTGGTCCTTTTGAGTTATACTGCTGCCTATCCCAGTGCTCCTCTTTAAGTGACTTTGGTATAGAGATTGTAAGCTCTTCAGGACAGGGGTTGTCATTGACTTGCCACTCAAACTTACTTAGAGAAATGGGAAAGACTGGTCTAGATTATATGGTAATGTGAACAACATATTTGAACAAGACATTTAATGTAGCTAAATACGAGGTTGTACATATAGGAACAAAGACTGAATGGAGATCACATTTAAAACAAGATGGGATACCTGGAGTGAAACAACACTGGAGGCAATTTAGTAGAATTCGTGTTCGATAACCAAGTGAATTTGAGACTCACAGTTTAGTGCTATAGTTAACAGTGTGGCCTTTGGATGAGGTCAAATGCATCAAATGCATTTTTTTGTCACAACCATTTGAGAGAACCATCAGAACAGCTGGTTCTCTTGAAGTTTTTGGTGGATCTCTCTCTAAATATATGCAGCTGTGACAGCTTGCCCTGGGCACGGTTCCTTCAGCTGGAGTCTGTACAGAATGGGCTTTCCCATGCAGCCTGGCTTTCCACCCCACTGTCAAGCTAGGAGATTGCTCCAGTCCCACCCTTGTGCCAAACCCAGTCTCTCAGCCACAGGGGACAAGTGTAGGAAAGGAACAAATGCCCCCAAGCCTGCCATGCCCACCCTCCCCATGGGGCTCTGCACAAGGCAGGGTCTTTCCTCCCTGTAGCCTAGCTGGGCAATTGCCCCAGTCTCACTCCTGTGCTGGACCCAGCCTTGTTGGCCCCTGTGCTCTCCATGGATTGGGCTGGGGAGTGGGTGCTTAGCTGCCTAAGCTTTTTGGCAGCCCAGAGGTGGGGTCAGCCAGGTTTGGCTGGAGCGGACAGTGGGCCAGAGACTAGACCATCCACCCTGCAATGTAGGGTGGGAGGGGCTGTGCTGAATGTGCAAGGTATCCTGGGATGCTGGGGGACTGCAAAGTATCATGAGTCAGGAGGGGCTCTGGGACAGAAGTTCCATAGAACGGTTTTACCTATATCCATTAAGTCTGATACTACGTCCATTCAGGTCTGTCTTAAACTGATTTTGGCCATTTTGAAATCGGTTTGTATCCACTGAACTTCCGTTCTGTTACAGGTTTAAATTGGTTTTCGATTAATACCACTTTATGTGTAATTTCTGTTCCTAGCCTTACTCAATAGAAAAATGGGGTCTGTTTCCAAAGAGAAATCTTCTTTGTCGTTAATACCTGTGCTTAGGCAAATTTTTCAATCAGAGATTCAAAATTATTTAGAATAAGGGACATGGGTATATATATTTGTGTATGGGTAAAATTATTAGCCTTGTAAGTAAACAGTTTCCTCTATAATATTTCTGTAGTATTCCTCTTTCTCCATATTTCTTTCTTAGCCATTCTTAGTTTCCATATGTTTCACTTTTTTAAAATCCCAATAATTGTTTCTTTTTCCAAGTACACAGTGTACTTTGCCTTCCATATGGACCTTCTTTCATTATAAATATTTGTCATGCACAAAGTTTGTTGTTAATACTTAGATAGTGATAGGATGGGTTATCATCCGTGATCATAGCAGAAACAGAAATCCTTTTTGGATCCTAGATTGAATATAATCCCAAACATTCTATTTATAACCAAAGCTGTTGGCTAAGATTTTTCAAAATTAGGGGCCAGTGGTTAGGCTATTAAGTCTATAGTTAATCTTTTATCATGCTTATGATGTTTCACAAGTGCTGATCAAGTAGCTGTCTCCACTCATTGGGAGATGATAGCTATGTGAAATTTTGTAAAACACGCTACTTATTTAGGTATCTAAATATGTTCTGTGGCCTGCTAGTAAAACGGATGGTTTGGTGATTATTACTGTTAATACAGGAGACTCCACATTTCAGTGTCCAGGAACTAGATGCATGCCATATGGGCTAGGGACAGAAATCCAAAAAGCCTGAGCCTGAATTGATTCAATTTTTGCGGGTTAGTCTAACCCTGCCTAGGCTGAATCAGTTTGTAACTGTACAGACATCCCCTCTGGACTGAAAAAATGCAGGCATGTGCCTGCAGTGGCTCAGGCTAGAAGCCGATGGGTGCTAGAGCAGCTTTCCCTTACACAGCTGAGCTGAGGGGTGGAGGGTGCGTGGCCAGGCCCTGGCAGGAGGCTCTGATTAGGGAGGGGTTCTTCCCCCTTACTGGTCAGTGAGGGAGCCAGTAGGGATTTACACGGCATTTATCACCCCATCACCAAAAGAAAATGATCTCTCATTAGTTCAAATTCTCCTTAAACAACTTGTTCCAAGGAAGGAGGGACATTACCAACTACCTGTTGATTAGCTCCAAAGAGCCCTAAGCCTGTCCTGTCTCCCTTTGTCCGGTCTCCTATAGCACAGACTGTAGCCAGCATGTGGTATGCTAGCTAATGCTGAGAGGTGTCTGTAAGGCAGAGGGGATGGGGGTAACAGGAGAAGACAGGTGGACCCTGCTGTACGTGCAGTCTCTGCCAGAGCTGCAACCACGGAGTAGAGGGGAGGGGCTTGCCCTGCTGTGGAGCAGAGAGCCCCGCCCAGCCTCGAGAGCATGCCCGGATGCTGGAGGAGTTTGATATAACTTAAATCAGGTAGGGGGTCTGGGTCAGACATTGCATAAACCAGTTTGACCCAAATCAGTTAAGTCTAATACTGCATTCAACCAGATTTATCTCAGACCAGTTTCATCTATTTTCAAGCCAGTTTATGTGCACTGAACATCTGTTCTGTCACAAGTTTAAACCAGTTTATGATTACTTAAACCGGTTTATGTGTAATGTCGGTCCCTAGCCATGTAGTGCAAAGCTCTCTTATGGCAGATATATCCCACCCTTCCTTGGTGCACTAGACAAAGGGTCCAGCCTATGGCCTGCAGGCCAGATCTGGCCCAGGGAGCCATTGGATTTGGCCTGTGGATACAGCATTTGGTGAGGCTGGAGGACTTCAGTGGTGGAGACCATCTCCAGTGCTGTGGCAGGGAAAAGTGGCAACTGGGCCTTAGCGCCTGCCCGTCTGCCTGCTTCTAACCTGGATTGGGTAATTTTGGCACTCAGCCTGAAAAGGTCGCCAAACGCTACATGAGAAGGCTCAAGGCACAGGATAAGGTCTCTTTCAAGCTTGCATTCATTTTTGGAGGCAAAATGTGGTGGTGTTGCAATTTGAGATACTAGTTACTTTGCTGATGTCAGTGATGCACAGCCATTATTGAACAGTAACAAATTGCCTGTCAAGAATGATGGGCAAGCAGGGACACAGGCCCATGTCTGGTACCCCCGCTCCTTTGGGTCCTGGCCTGTTTCCCCCCTCTCTCCCCCCTCTTTCCAGTTCGGGTCCAGGCCTGTTCCTCCCTACTGGTTTTGGTCCAGGCCCATTTCTCCCCCAGCCCTGGGCCCATTTCTCCCCTCCCCCTGCCAGTTTGGTTCTGCTTTCCCCCCCTCCCTCCTTCTGGTTCAGGTCTGGGCCTGTTCCCTCCCCCCCTCCCATGCGCTGTGCCCCTGGAGGAGCTGCTGGGCTCCAATTGTCCCACGACCCGGTGCAGCTGGGGTCCCAGTCACCATGAATGGGCCCCAGCCAGAAAGGGTCATGGGGCAATCAGAGCCCCATGGCTAGTCCCCATGGCCTTGCCGGTCTGTGCACAGGCAAGGTTGGGGCAGCTGTGGGCTTCGTTTAGCCTCTGTTCCCTGCCTCTGCTTTGACAACTGTGTGGCGCCACATAAGTCCCACTGCAGGGCGGGCTGGGCTGGGCACCGAGGCACAGGGAGCCGTGCCACAGTGTGTTATGGACAAAGCACAGGCATGGAGCAGAGGCTGAGCGCAACCTGTAGCTGCCCTGCCTTTGCCCATGCACAGACCAGGGAGCCACGCTCCCCTCTTAGCTCCCCTGCGCCGTGCCACTGGGGGATCTGCAGGGCTATGATTGCCCCATGACCCGGCCCAGCCAGGGCCCCAGTCACCATGACTGGAGCCCCGGCTTGGCCGGTTCATGGAGCAGTCAGAGTTCCACGGCTCGTCCAGGGGCACACGAGGGAGCCAAGGGGTGGCACGTCCTGTCCCCCCCACTCTGGCTCCTTCCGAATGCGGCCTAGTACACTGCTCCACCCTGCACCACCTCCCTGGGCGGAGGCAATTGGGAGCACAGCAGGACAGGGTGTGCTGCTGTGGGGCCATGTTGCGCAGAGCGGCCGCTCCCCTTCCTCCCCGCTGCTTCTCCCTGCCAGCTGTGATCTGGAGCACGCCACACCATGCCTCCCAACAACAGGTGGCAAGGAGGGGAATGCAGCGGAGAGGGGGGGAGCGGGCATGGTGTGGTGTACTGTGCCATGCAGCAGCGCCCTGCAGCAGCGTGCCACAGGGCCATGCCCATGCCCTGCAGCAAGGAGTGCCCCATGGCAGGCAGTGCACCACGCTGTGCCCCTGACCTGGCCCCTGACCGCTGCCTTCTGTCTGTCTGCCATTGTCTGTCTGTCTGTCTGTCTGTAATGTTCTGGGCCAGCCAATTGCAACCCACCCTATGCATGTGCATGTGCAATGGGCCTACAGTGTAACAGGCAGACAGACAGACAAAGGCTTTTATTATATTAGAATTTTGTATATATTTTATATAACATTCAGTGGCTTGAATGATGATTATTTGTACCCTGATTAATAAAACAGAATGTACCCTGTGCCAGTATACACTCTCTATATACTTAACTTATTTTCCAACCACTAATTTGGTAAACATTAATCAACCTTCCATATATATATGAATATATGCAAGCACTTAAATCCTTGGATTACTTTATTGCACTACTAGAAACAAGATTCATTGGGCTTTTGATGACTCTTCTCATTTTATTCTACAGAAATTAATATGTTATTGCTGCAATAAATATGAATGACTAGGCAATATTTTGTAATGAAGAGTATAAAATTATCAGGACTTTATTTTTTAAATCACATTAATATCCAAACCTCTCTGCGTAATTCATAACGAAGCAGACTTTGATATTAGAGTCTTTCAGGAAATAATTTTATTTAATGCAGCCTTCTACTGGACTATCTTGTGTTCACTTATGGGAAAAGGAAATATTTTGAATTGGTCAAAATTATAAATAATAGGAAAACCAAGACAGAAGATTTGTTGTTTGTGGTTATAATAGTAAATTTATCTGAATTCTGGTGTCTTCTGTGATTGTATTTGAGTAATGGCCTATTTCTACAGTATGTTACTGAGTTGTATATTATAGCCTATGGTTAGTCTCTCCAAGTTAGCATAGAAAATATAATTTTAGGAGGCAGATTTTTTAAATGAAAGTTTTAATAAAAACAAAGCAAAAATTGTTTAAGCTTTTGCTGATCTCTGCTTTGAGCTTTACGTGGTGCCAGGCTCTTACATCTTTTGAAGTGCTCAGAACTCTTTACCAAAAGGAAGGTAAAATGTTGAAAGTTTTCTCTGCTGGGCAAACACCTATGCGGGGAAAAAAAAAATCTGATATTTTACCCCCAGAAATTTATTTCACTGGCAATCTGCACATATTTAATGACACAGAATTTTTTTTACTGACATTTTTTCTTTCACTTAAAAAAATATCTTGGATTGGCAGTCCTGTGTGACTGCAGCAGTGGTCTTACCTTATGCTGCCCCCTGCAACTCTAGTTGCACTCTTCACTGTGTTGCTTCTCCCAGCCCACCCCACAGCCTGGCCCCTGCTGACCCTGCTCCCTCTGTCCTAGCATGGACCCTTCACCCACTGCCTCTCTTCCTCCTGGTCTACACCTCTATCCTGACCCCCGCTCCCTGTACCTTCAGTGGGTGTGTTTTTTTTATGGAGTGTCCATAAATTTACAGATAATTGGCAATCCTGTATTTCACTCAATTTGCAACTAGCCCATCTCTAGGTTTTCTGTTCATCTTCATCCAAGATCACACACTTCTTACTGTCACAACCCAGTGACGATGGAATTTTCCCGCCACATGAGAGCCTCTTGCACAGCAAAGGGTTTTTGTTGCAACAGAAAAACCCCGGTGCAAGAGAGTTCCCACCATTTGAATGCAAATTTGTGTCCCGCTATTGGCCAGTTCTAAATTATTCCTACGTGGCGGCTAGTAATTGGCTTGCTAGCCATTTAAAAATGTTGTGCCACTTCCGCCCAAGTCGGAGAACTTTGAGCACGCTGCAGAGTGCCTCTAAAGAGATCTGACTTGCGGCTGAGCTGATCGATAGACTGATCACCTGTCGATTCTTCTCCCCGTCGCCGAGCGCAATCCTCGACGTACCCTTTCCCTGCCAGCTTAATTTGTGGACGGATTAGCTGGCCTGAGCCTTGCCAGCTGGAGCAACTCACATAGTTGTTCAAACGACCGGACCATCTGCGTCGCGGCTACAAGCGGCATAAGTAAAGTTTTTGCAACCATTAAGCTTTGTCTGCCTCTCCATTCACCAGCCTGCCCAGCAAACGAGTAATTTCTAAAATCACCTCAAGTCGGCTCCGGCCGTCCGAGACGCTTACAAACTTAAGTTTGTAAATTCACTAACATTTTATAAGAAAATTAGGAAATTCATAAAAAAGTAAAGTTTTTGGTTGGCAAATGGTTGAACAAATTTGAATGAGAAATATATGAGCTGCAAATCTTGGTTTATCACGGAGAATAACAGAGAGTGGGAACTTAGAGACAATGTTGTGTTATGTTAAGTGGAGCAAAAGTAAAAGCACACCAGATCAGCAGTTGTTAGCTAAGCTTCAGCTCTCTAAGGTCTCTTTGTGGTTTAATGGATAAAACACATTCTCAAAGCAGCAACAACAGGGTAATTTCTTGGTGACAGAAACAGAATTTTAGGATGCACTATTCTATGGTTGTCTTAATTTAGTACACATTTGGGATGAAACCAATCCAAAAGCTTCTGATCAGTTTATTTGAACTGCTGATTCCATGTAATATAGCAGGGGTTTTCAACATTTTTAAAGAAGTGTACCCCTTTTGGTGGCTGGGGGGCAGGGGAAAGCTTGCACACAGTGGTTGCCACCACCACCCGCTGTGTGCAGTTCTGCAGGCTGCTGACAGGCCTTGCACGCAGCCTGTCAGCAGCCCGCGGAGCCACGTGTGTGACTGGCCGCAGGAAAACAATGTGCAGCAGTGCCACGGGGCAGTGGGCAGTGGTGTGTGGCGGCGCTCCATCCCCACTCACCTGTGCATATCCCTTAGGACCTTTCCAAGTACCCCTAGGGGTATGCGTCCCCCCAGTTGACAACCCCTATAATATAGAAATAGTCACAGTGCCCATATTTTTAAAGTACCGTATAAATATAATTTACTGATTAGCATAACCCTACACAATAGATTTAGTGCACTACTAGTGTTTTCTTTGTTGCTTAGAAGCTATGTGAAAATACTACATTAATGAGGATGAACATACCTACAAGCCCAAATTTTTTAGCCTTAAAAGAAAAATGAAGTTTTTTATTTCCCACAACACTACACGTGCAAAGCACAAAATTCTTTTGTCTTAACTTGAAACTCACAGAAGTTTTATCTGGATTCAGCAGCTCAGGAAGTAATAGCCTGTCATGTAGGTACAATGACTGCACTTGAGGTGATCATGAAATGTATAGGAAAAAGCAAAACTTGTCCCACACTATTGCTGTACTGTCCAGAAAGGCTTAAAATATTCCCTTGCTTGTGGCAAATCGGAAGCTTTCCCAAATGAATGCCATCAACTTGTAAAGAAGTAAGCTTTAAAAAAAAAATTGAGTACTTTTTTCCATGAATAAAATCTAAATGTGAACTAAATGTAAAGTAATGTAGGTCTCCAATCTGAAGTTTTCAGGCACTTCTAATGCCTTTTGCAGCAGTTGTAGAGAACCCCGTGGACAGCAGATCAGCTGACAAGAATTTGGTAGATTTCACTGGTATGAACAGTAATAGAGACGATAATTAAAGCTGTTCGGTAGGAAGCAAGATTCAAAAGCAAGGGTTGAAAAGACTAAGAAGAGTACAAAAGAGTCTTTTATAGTGGTCAGGATATATGTAGAAGAAGAGCTGAGGGTAACATCCAGTTCTTTTCCAGATATATCTGATAAACTGTAACTCTGATATGTGACCTTAATTAAATGTAAGGGAAAGGATTTTTTTCAATAGCAGACTGCCCAACTACAAACGCAAAGATGAATGACATGTTTCATGCTGCATTTTATCTTGGGGAAAATAAGATACATAATTCAGCATTGAAATGAACATGGGCCAACAGTGTGGGGACTTGGTCAGGAAGGCCAACCATACCTTGTCATGCATCCACAGATGCATCTCAGGTAGGTCCAAGGAGGTGATCCTCCCCCTCTATGCGACACTGATCAGGCTGCAATTGGAGTACTGCATCCAGTTCTGGGCGCTGCACTTCAGGAGGGATGTGGACAACATGGAGAGGGTCCAGAGGAGGGCCACTCCCATGATCAGGGGTCAGCAGGGCAGGCCCTACGAGGAGAGGCTAAGGGACCTGAACCTGTTCAGCCTCCACAACAGAAGGCTGAGGGGGGATCTAGTGGCCGTTTACAAACTAGTCAGAGGGGACCATCAGGCATTGGGGGAGTCCCTGTTCCCCCCAGCATACCAGGAGTGACTAGAAATAACGGTCACAAGCTGGCAGAGGGTAGATTCAGACTAGACATCAGGAGGCACTACTTCACTGTCAGGGCGGCTAGGATCTGGAACCAACTTCCAGGAGAAGTGGTGCTGGCTCCTACCCTGGCAGGTCTTTAAGAGGAAGCTAGATGACCGCCTTGCCAAGGTCGTTTGACCCCAATACTCTTTCCTGCCATGGCAGGGGGTCGGACTTGATGATCTGCTCAGGTCCCTTCCGACCCTACCAACTATGATAGTATTATGTGGCTTATTACCTTGATACTGAGGAAAATTGAAAGGTGGACAAAGACAGAATAGCTTCTGACTTTCACTTCTTGTTCAGGGTTTGAGGACAGTATAAGTGCCATCTGAATCAATGTGAGATTTTAAAGATATGAAGTGGTAAATTAGATTTAATGCTAGAGAGGTAGCATACTTCTTGGTTGAGACATTTTGCTGCCCCTTAAAACTGAATAACTGTTTCTAGATAGTAATGAGACATTTCACGCTTTGCTGAAACTTCAAGGCTGCTGAGCATTAGCATTTTTCTAAATTGCTCATTGATACTGATGACATGAAGCAGGTCGCCTATAAGATTTCAGAAATGGTCAAGAAATGACTCCGAGTCATGTCTGTGCCTCAGAGTAGCTAGCTTCCCATTCTTGGACAAACTATGCACTAATTTCTTTACCTGGTACAGCCTTTTTGAACCCAATGAGAAGGAACAGGTAGGGACTGGGTAAGAGAGCACAGAGTTTTTTCCATGTAATTTCAGATGGTGACTAGAAAATCCACTTTCCCAAAGAAAGGCAGCTTCCACTTTTTCTGAATTGCATAAAGAGAGTCCATCATCAAGGTACGCCACTTGTTTCCTGCTCTGCTCATTTGGAGAGGTGACTAATCAGTATAAAAGGCTGCCTGTTAAAAACCTGTTGCTATTGATTTGTGATTGAGAGAAAATTACCTCAAGGCCCCTGCAGACATTATATTTATCATGTGATTAACGTGTTCTGCAAATTAAATAGTAACATGCTAGACATTCAAGCAATAAATCACGCGATAAAATGGCAAATCTACTTAAAAAATGGCAACCTCACATCCAAGAAGTTTCTGATTGAATGTGGGCGAGGGAGAAAGGAAAAGCAGCTGGCTCTTCCAGCAGCAACGAGCTGTTAGGGAGAATTGGGTGCAGCCCTGTCCCTGCTGCCACTGCGTAGCGAAGCCTGCAGGCTGTCTGAGAAAGTCTATACAAACACGGTCCTGTCGCAGCAATGGAGACGGGGCTGCCACAGTCCTGAAGCTTTAAAGGGGGCAGCTAGTGCTTCAACATCGGCAGCCCATTAAAGCATTGGGAACTTTAAAGGGCTCCCAAGTAGCCCCATGCTGGGTTCAGCTTGGTCTCAGGCTGCCCAAGAGCTGGGAGCTTTAAAGCATTCACAAGCCTGTCTTTTGAGTCCTTTAAAGTTCGTTTGGGGGAGGGGGGTGCAGAAGGAAGCTGTGGTGCTTGCCTTTCTGGCAACCCTGCTGCTTTCTAGCCAAGAGGTTTTGAACGTGTGGCTGGTCGTAGCATTTTATTTTTAGTAGCACTACACATTTTGTGATGTTACAAAAAATGTTCGGAGTTGCCCCAAGAGAAAGAGAATATCTCAACATCTTCATAGAAGCATAACATTGTAGTTAAAATTTACAGCTGCATTTCTTTCAAAATACAGACTGCAATACTGAAAAAAAAATAGTTTGTCAGCAATAGTTTATTGCTGTCATTAATAATGACTTCGATGACTGTTATATTAGAATTGTAGCAAATTAGATGTGAAAAGTGGTCATCCAGTCCAACCACCTGCTCAAAGCAGGATCTCCCCCAACTAGATTATCCCAGCCAAGGCTTTGTCTAGCTGGGTCTTAAAAACCTCCAAGGATGGAGATTCCACCACCTCTCTGGGTAAAACAGTGGTATGCTCCCTGACCCTTGAACTAGCATATCTCAAGTTCTTGAGGCAGGTTAGGTTCATATTTGGATGGAAGGAAATGGTACGCTTCACAGCCAGGAATATATTCTCTTTTATCGAGAAAGCTGTATCACTCCATGAAAACACAGTATTACACATATTTGTTTACCTGGCAGTTTCATTTTTGTTAACATTGTACTACTCTTGACATTGTTGGAACTGTGTCCAGAGTTGCTTATCTGCCCCTTGCAGAGAGCATTTTAGGAAACGATTTTCAAAAGCATATATCCCTTTGTAAAATGTGACTCAGAAGCCTAAGAGCCAGATCCTATTCTAGCATTAGGCACTGAACTAGGCTCCTAAGTGTGTTCATATCCCACCCTGCTTAAGTCCTAGAAAAAATATGTTATCTCATCTACTTTTATAACATGCCATCATCTTAGCCTTAAGACTTAAGTCACAAAAAAGCAGAGAGCATCCACCTTTTGTGTTGAATCTTTTTCAAGGACTTAAGCAGGGAAGAATAGAATCACACTTAGGTACCTAAAGCTCATATGGTGGGGCTTAGGACCTGGGCCAAAGTCTCATTGACACTTAGTGAAATTAGTTTCCTGAGCATTGGATCCTTTTGAAAATGATACTCTTCCCCTTCAGTCCTGTTCAGTTTATTTAGACTGAGAATTCTGTGGAGCAGGGGCTGTCTCTTTCTGTGTGAGTGTACAAAGGCACAACAGGCCATGGATGCCAGGCACTAATGTAATGCAGGTGATGCATTTAATCTTACTCCTGGTCTTCAAACTAGGCATTTGCAGCTTCCTTTTTAAAGATCGGTGGTTTTCGAGCACTTGCACTTTTGGATAGAAAGTTGTTGGCTGTAGAATTTCAAAAGCTAATACAGAATCACAGGAGGGTTCAGGAAAAGCATGCTGGTAAAAATCACAGATTCTTTCCCCTGCGTTATGGCAGTGGGAAGAAGAGTCTGCTTCCTAGACTACTTCTCTTGGATCTCATGAGAATTTAATCCCTATTTTCATTCCTATCTGTCCTTGTATTTCAATTTATCAGTATAGGCCTTTAGCCAGCAGACAACTGATGCTGCTTTGATTTTTTTTTCTAAAATGAGCATTGTGGTGGATAATACAGAAGTTAATGTGTTCATTTCTTTCCCCATTAGAAATCCCTGACTTTGTGAACAGCAAGCATCTTAAAATTTTCAGGTAAGTTTGTGTTGTCATGTTTAATCATTTATATATTCTGTGTGCACCTAACAGGACATTGCTGCTTCTACTTAAAAAAGTACCCTCCACAAGTGTTGGTAGAATTTCTTTTGTTTGAAGGAAAACTGATGAAATACTGACAGTATACTTAATAAGTCATTTCTTAGCAACCACAACCTAAAAAGTATAACTTGCTACCTGCTAACAAGTAGTTATTGAAATATTACAAGGTTTAAAGCGCTGAGACTGTTATGGTTGAGTTCTTGTAACTTCAGTGACTAAATTTTAGGTATTTTCAAACAAACATGTGCCTGAAATTCCCTGTCTGCGTTTTTAGCAGTTCATATAGCAAAACAACCTAGGGCTATGCTATAACGACAGACATGAGGGATCAGATTTATGGTTCTGAGAAGTCAGTAAGGAACACAATGGAGGCAGTCTCATTTGGGAAACTCTTCCAGGTAGTTATAGAGAGAGCATTTTTTCTACAACTGTGCCTAGAGAGTCGTTTTTTAACCAGCCAGACAAACTAATATAGAGGATCAAGACACTAAGTTTAACAGTGAATGGAAAAGTGCGTTAGCACTATTCCTACCACTCTCTTCTCTGTCCAAAAAAGAGGCTAAATAGTAATTCTCATCTCAGTTACCCTATAGCAGAGTGGTTTATGTTTTGTATAGTCTGAACATAAACTTAAGTAAGCCAGTTTGAGTTTAGAGTTCAATCTTAAGTGGGTGCATCATACAAGCTCTATCTTTAAAAAAAAGTGTTGTATTGCTTGTGCACGAAGATTATTGTTTCCATTTTCTAAGGTCTCAACATAATTGGGTTTTTATATGGCATAAGATATCTATGCCAAGAGTGTAGTAGGCTTCATGATTGGCTCTTTGTAGATGATAGCTCTTGGGAACTTGCATTGCATGGGTCTATGATATTTAATATTTTTCTCCACAACTAGTTCTTCCATAATTAGAGCTTTCTTGTAAGTTATTTTGATTCTGGTTGTGAGGCAGTGGACCAGATAAAACTTAGGTTTGGTTTGAGATGATTACTCCTATGTCCCTTCATAAAATTTAATCCTTAAATCTGCATTTTTAGAGGTACAGAGTGAGTAGTAGGTGTGCCTGTAATAATCATGCATTAATTGGTTAAATGGTCTCAACTCAGCATGATAAATGAGCATTTTCCCCATGGCAATGTAAGCCTGTAATACAAGTAATAATATCCAGTCAAGGGACAGGCTATATTTATCTAGCAAAAATTATAAGAAGCCTTAATTGGGTGACGAAGTGAATTACTTGCCATACCTCAGGCTGTTGTGGCTATAAGGAAGGAAGCAGCTTTGGAGGATTTCCCCCAGGTGTTAGGAAGATTGAAGTGTTGTGTTTTTACAGGGGACTCTGCAGAAGTAAACCCCTCCAGCTGTTGTCTGTTCAGATTGATTTACTGTACCATGATGATTGTGATAGAAGTGGTCCGTGGATTTATTACCTTGTTAGCACTGTCTTTTTAAAAATGATCAATATATTTGCTTTTGCCCTCAAGAAAAATAATCTTTTATGTATAATTATTGTACTGAAGCATGGATTGTGTAACTTTTACACCGGGCCTAACATGTGACAATTAAATGAGTCCTTCCTCATGTATACAGCCTGTAGCTTTTAAATTTAAATTACAAGTGCTTTGTATCTCCTTGAAGTCAGTCATACAACATTTCTCATAGATCATAACAAAAAATTGTCTTCTGGTAGATGTAAAATTAGCTGCACATGTTGAGTTCCGCATATTGAGCAAGTGGAGAAGCTCATCCAACTTGCACATTTATTATTTTACGTACATGAGAGTCGCATCTGTCATCTTTGAATCCAATTGACTAAAAGTCAGCAGTTCTACAGAATAGAAATTGATCATGGGAGTGAAGTGAATTGTGAGCTATGTAGATATGTAACTTTTTAACTGATTTAAAGGGAGAGAGAGTTGTCACTTGGGAGGTCATATCAGCTGTTGTGATGCAGTCATTACTTCATCATGGTTTTAAAGAGGTACACATGTACTGAACCACTGTAATTTTAACCCTGGATCTAACAGACTTAAATTATAACAGTTTTGCTATATTTTTAGCTTATAACAGGTTTTTGGACCCTAATACGATTGGCATGTATATCTGTACCCAAATACTCTGGGGGCTTTTCAGGGTCACTTATCTCCTAGAATCCAAGGGCACTTGACAAACTAGATGAGTCATTTAATAGACCACCAAGATGCCTTAGGTATTTTACCCAGTCTCTGCAGTAGTGCCATATATGCATTCAGGAGAGGGAGAAAAGAACATTTTATCCATGTGAAAACTGCAGGGGGAATTTAAATCGATAGTGTGATTTAGAAAGACATACACAGTTGATTTAGCATTTGTGCAGGGATGCTGAGCTCTACTAGTCTTAAGTTTCTTGGCTTGCGTCTCATCCAAAGACAGCATCCCCACCAACCCCTATCACTATGCAGGGAGAAGTAGAAACTTGGGAGGGAAGAATTACAACCTCATAAATCGGGAGCACAACCTCCTGCAGAACCTTGGGTTTTTCTTAGGCATATACAGATTTGTCTGAGATTTTTAAAGTCACAGACTAATATAGTATACACAATTCCTATAGTGTTGCATAGAGTAGCATGCATTTTAACCAACTTTATTTTTTCTTTTTATGGTCTGCTGTATTTGTTCACAGATTTACCCTGAGATTGTCTATCTGCTGATCCTAACTCAGCACCCCACTAAGCGTAATGATTGGCTACCTTTTTCCTGGTACTTTCCCAGCAATCTTCTCTCTCAGCTGAATAGTCACTAGCTTCATGTTATTTTCAGGTCCCTTGTTGATATGCTATGCTTTCTGACAAGCACCCTTTCACAAACATGAGCAGCTGAATGGAGAGAGAGTGGCAGGGGAACTGGTCACACCAGACCCACCTGCAGAGGTTGGAGACTAAAACTGCTTACTGCAGCAAGCCATCTTTGATTACAGAATTGCAACTCTACTCAAAGGATTTTCAGGCAGGATATGCAACCAAGCAGTAATTAATTCCTCAGGGTTCTGTATTTTAATTGTTAGTAATTTCTGTGACATCACTTTTGTCCCCCTTTAAGAGAATGGAATGGTGATCTGAAGAAACTGCCAAACATTAAAATGAAAAAGTTGTCTGCCAAAGATGCCATGTGCAATAGGACTGACGAGGCAGATGTGGAACCCAAAGAGGAACTAGATGAAGCAACAGACCTTGGCTAATGATCACTCACTGATTCTGGAGATGAAACATCTGAAGGAGAGACTGTCAGGACCTTTCTGTAAATGTCACTAGAAGCAAGAATAAAGCTAGGATTTTACTTGAGAAGATCTGTCTAGCTGAATTATTAGTTAATTGTTATGTTCCACCCTGACTTAAGATTTCAGGAGGCAGCGTGTTGCCAGATTCTGGTGCTTCTGGTGCTTACCTGAAACAAAAAGCAACAAACAAAAAATAAAACCCTAGGTTTTAATCATCCTACCAGCTCTTCAGCTTGGGAGCCCATTCCTGGTTGTGAGTGGGCGAAAGAATAGTCCTCTGTCACCTGTTTTGGCAGCTGTGAAAAAAAGGCCCTAGGTAGTCCTTGGATGATATAACACCATGAGAGCCTGGGCTATTTAACTTTATGCAATAGTAAAATGATATTACACAGTGGACAACAGTTGCTGGCAACTTTATCCATCTTCAGTTGCACCATGCTGGTTTGGATGATCATTGTTTTCAGATGTGTACAGTTTTGTTAAAGTTTAATGATGGTCTCATGATCATTGACAAAAGAAAATACAGCCACATTCTTTTTGTGTGTGTAAGAGACTTTCTTGATTTGGTGAAAATGTGGCATTATGAGCGTTCATCTGATTGATATACCATGTTTACATGCATACCCCACACCTTTCCTCCCAAAACGAGCCCTCCAAAAGCAGGGTGTTTGGCTTAAGCAGGACTGCTGATTTTTCTTTACTGGATGCATGCAGATGCTGTGCTTTAATGGCTGATTCCTTTCTGACCCAATGAGCAGAAAGGGCAGAGTTCATTGTTAAAACCTCTCTGAGCTTCTATGGAATTTGCTGTAGCTAATGACTGAGCATTATAGCTTGTGCCTGAAGCAGCAGTTAAGCTGCTTTAGGGTGAGCTGCTGCACACAGTTTGTAGTCGTTTGATGAGGCTTGCAGTCTGCAAACAATACTTTATTTACATGGCCTTACATTCCTGTTTGTGCTGTTTGCTGCAGATACTAATGTGCCTTAGTCACGATCATCTGGCCCCCTAGGCTTGGGACAGAACCCTGTTTTTGACCAAGATAAACTGCTGCACCAATTTAATCCTGGCAGAGCAATTTAACTTGCATTAATAAACTTCCTGGTGAAGTTAAATTAATACAGCAGTGCTGAAACCAAAAGAAGTGTATTCAGATATCAGTTTATGTGGATTTGATAAATCCCTTTTAAACTAATTTAACTTAAAACCAGTGAAGTTTCTTTGTTTTTAAAACTTTTGTTGTACTTTCAAGGACAGGAGTAGAATTTCCACAAGAAAGTCATTCTATATTTTTCCCAGTGGGGTGAATAAAAGCAGTAAGACTTATTCTTCCCAGAAGGCCATGTGAAAAGCAGATATATTTATCTGTTAACATGCCAAAGGTGGACTCTCTTGTTCACCCTTGTAGACATTTACAAATAACAATTTATTTTCATATCAAGTTTCTCATTTGTTAGTGAAGGTTTCCTGAAACCACCATTTCTTTTGCTAGCATTTAGACTTCATGTTCTTCCTTAGGTTACTGCGTGGGTAGATGAAAGGAAAGTTCTCCAGATAATGAGGGAAGCATTTTAATGCTCACACACAAAAAATACTATGAAACAGCAGTATATCTGCTAAGCTATCTGTCCCTGTGTGTATCCAATTCATACTGACCAATACAAATTTGTATTTGTTCAAGTAAAAGAAAGAGATTTTATTTGAGTTTGCACATCAGTTTATCAGGTAAATTTTCACTTCAAAGCTGAAGGATGATGATGGAAGAGGGGGCAGACAGGAAACATTTCAGCTTGATTTTAAAATTCCAAGGTTGAGATTTCTGGGAGGGGTATTCCTTGGATTTGAGATTGGGATCTTTTGAGAGAGAAGAAATGAATATGGAATCCAATAATGTCATTGTTACAGTTATCTTTCTAACAAGTTCTGCATCTTGAAACCTGGAGGAAGAGGAATGCCCTGAGGAGGCTCTAATGTCCTGGCAAAATTACACTGCATTTTAAAAAGAAATCTGCACAATAGTTGCCATTAACAATTCAATCTTGCCTTTTTCTGATATTACCACAGGAGTTCTATGCTCAGTATCAGGAATATCATGAACTTGTTGCTTGTTTAGCATCAGCGATTGCAGTCATTGTAAAGTTAGCCATTGTATACTGCAGCTTTGCATTTGTAATTGTTGGTATCTGAGAATAATAGATGTGTTCTTTCACTCTAAACTGTCTGTTTTACCCCTACACGTCTTTGATTTTGATTATGTTTCTTAAGTACTTGTTTTTAATGCTAAGTAACCATTCAGTTGTGAATTTTACAAACTGTTTTAACTAGGGTGACTCAAAAAAAGTTAGTGTGCAAAATATCACACAACGTGTAACGCTTGAAAATAGTGTATCATGCTAAATAACATATAAAAAATCATCTTTCTTTCCTTTGTATACTAGGAATGATATCTGCATATTTTACTACTAACTGAGGTGCATTTTACTTTGGCTGGTCTTGAAGAACTGACATGGTTCTATGAAAACTTAGTGAGAGTTAGAAAAATCAGGCTTTTTTTTTAATTCAAATAATTTGGATTCATAATTGTATAATCTCTCTTCATGTAAGACAAAACAGATGTAAGATGGCAGTTGAGAGAATCAATCATCACAAGGGAAGTTTGTATATCAGTTACAATGGAACTTATCCTTTGTTATATCTCTATAAAGGCAGGAACAAAGCAAAAATGTCAGAGCTAGTACGACATTGTCTATGAATGATACACTGGCTTGGCCCTTGCTTTCTCATGGTCTTCTAAAGACAAAGTCATAAAGAAAGGAGAGAGGAACCCTCACATGGAAGAACAAACAGGTATTAAGAGGCGTCTTCATGGTTCACTAGTATCTTAACTCTTAAGAGCTGTAGCTTCAGTCCTGATCAGTGAAGTTGGACCACTGATAACTTGGGGACAACAAAGACACCTGTTCCTCATCCTGGCTATGAGTGTCTAATCATTTCCTTTCTTGGTGTTCTACACAAAGAGGAAATTAAACATCACATCAACTACTTGAGAGAAAAAAGAATAAAAAAGTATTCAGGAGAGTGGCATCTGAGGCTTTTGAGGTAGGGAGCTGGGTGATGTGAACTCTTACTGCAGGTTATACAGACACAGGACTTACTGTTTCCTCTTTCTAATTACCAAAAGTATGACTAAGGCAAAACTATTTGGGCAAGCTGAGATCTTTTATTGGACCAACTGCATGGTTGGGAGATATTTTAGACAAGCTTTTGAACACAGTGTTCTTTCTCAAGTCCGTTTTTGCTTGAAAGCTTGTCTAAATCTCTTCCAACCATGCAGTTGGTTCAATAAAAGTTATCACTAACTCCCCCACCCCCCAATATCCTTGTCTCTTGCACATTTCTTGAACTATCATGACTACATGTCTCCAGCACTACCACAAAACTATAACTTTATCTTTTGCCGTTCACAATCTTCTTCAAAATCAAAAATTGAAAGGTAGATATTACCCAGGGAGTTGCTGGTTATTCAGTTATGCCTCTCCTACAAGGAAAATATGTTACAGGGACCAAATTTTATACTCAAACCCAGAAAAATTAAGTGTAATCATAAGAATATGAAAGATACCCTATGTGTTCATGAGCATCTTTTAACTTTGAGAAAGTGTTCTGCAGTGTGATTATTTTCAAGTGCCTTTTTCTATGTCTGATTTAATAGAGTGTTGTTGCCCTACACAGATGCAATGAAAAGTCAAAGCAAATCTGTAGAGTGCTTCCAGTTAAACCTTAAGATGAGCCTAAATCTCAGACCTTAGAATCCATGCTGTAGTTTGTCCTGTCCAGCTCACAGCAGCGGGCACAGTATCATCCTCTTATTCACGTGGAAGAGGATTTCTTAGCTGGATCTTCTGTACTTTGCAAAGCCACACTCATGAGAACTCCCTCCTAGAAAATACATTTTGATTAAACCAGGCTCAGCATCTTCATTATCTCCTGTCAAGGACTTGTCGATTTTTTTTTTTTTCTTCTGAAAACTGCCATCTCAGTTACAATCACTTCAGTCTAATCAGGGCATAGCAGTACTTCACCTCTCATTAGGGCAAAATCGTGTTATGAGTTTGCACAGCCTTTGTTCCCAAAATAAACCTGTTTCAAGAAATTGTTTTGCTCTCCAACTTTTCCACCTCCATTCATAATAACTGTACAAAAATATATCACACACAACCGTCACATACTCATGATGTTGGGAGAGAGTTACAAATCAATTTTCAATGCAGTGTCAGTTGAGAAGAGCGCTGACTGATCTGCAACCTCCATCATACATAAAAATACTGCTATGGTTTAAGTTTTTTTTGTTTTGTTTTGTTTTTAGAAGATTAAACTGGTATATTTCAGAAACTAAAATATAGCCTTTTTTTCTTGACAAATATTTAAAAATTTACACTCATTCATTTAGCTCCAAGGATCCTCCAGACTTCAGGTTCACATCCAACATATACAATAAGAAATGGCGAGATCCAGCTGGTCACAGACGTTTTTCTCACATCAGTTACATTTTACAAATTAAACGTGCAGTTCTCTTAAGACACTGCCGTTGGAAGAGGGGACCTGTGTAGCATGTTCATCCAATAACTGATATATTAGGAAAGCAACTCACAGATGGAATTGACACAAACTTTATTTCTTTCCTTCCTTATTCATCTTTTAGTTCCCTTTCTGGAGAGACAATAATATCAGACGTCGTATACTAAGAAACTTGAAAACTTTCCTGGACGAACAGTTGGCAAATGTACTTTATCTGAAAAATTCCTTTCTTCTAGTAGTAAAGTCTGTAGAGCGAGTCCATTGAGCCTAGGGATTATAGTTCTGCAGATGACATAACTTCTTCTCTTTTCTCTTTGGACACCAGTGATTGTCCAGTAATGGAGTATAACATTTGCATTGCTTTGTAACAATGACCATTTACATAACTACCTTGAGATATCTAATGAGGTTGTTTGTTGGTCTAAGGACATAGGTGAAAAAGGTTCTTTGGGTAGATATAATATCTTTTATTAGACCAACTAAATAGTTGTAAAAATTGTTCTTTGCAAGCTTTTGGGCACAGATGCCCTTCTTGAGGTATCTGATAAATTTTGAATTCAAGCTTAAAGTTATAAGCTGTACCAAGTAGCTATGGAAGTATTTGCAACTGGCTGACTTGGTTTGTTGAAAAACAGGGGTTTTACTTCACAGCCCAGCTTGAGCTTTTTTCTAAGTAACTGCAAGCATCTGACCCATCATTATGGATCTGTGGAATTCCTGGTAGAAGAAAGGAATTTTTCTGGTAAACTGAGACATTTTCCTAATACAGGTCTTGCACTGCTATTTTAAGCTTTTTCTTGGTGTACTTTAAGCTATTTTCTGGTGTAGTTCAGATACTGGCCAATTTTCTATAGTAAATAAAAAGTAGGTAGTAATTTTGTAACTGGTTTCCTGTTAAACATGAACACGATATTATTTTTTTAGATTATTTTTACTTATACATCTGGGCCAAAATAGTGATCATTCCTTGCTCTAGAAACACAGGCTTATTCAGCTGGAGGATGAAGCAAGTAAGTGTTCTGTTAATTTATCATCTTTGTTATATATTCTATCAGCTTTTGATTTATGGCAAATGAAGAGGAAGCAGAATGTTCATTCAAAATGGTAAGGTTGTCATTTTTCCCTCTGAAACAACCCATGTGTGCGGGCCAGGAGCGACCCGAGCCCTTTTCGCGCTGCACGCGGGCTGTGGCCAGCAGCCCGGGCACGCCGGGGCGGGGAGGGAAGGCCTTCGAGCTGGAATTAGGCACAGACACGTATCGGTAGTTTTAAAAGATTGTTTACTTACACCGAGATGGCAGTGGTGTAGGCTGGAAAGCTTGCTTAAGTTGCGGTTACAGAGAGAAAAGAAAACAAAACTCGAACCTGCAGGGCACGAGGGTACGTCGCATAGGGTTCCGGCGACGGGAAGATGAAAATACGAGGGTACGTCGCAAAGGGTTTTGGCGACGGGAAAGTAAACCTGCAGGACTCGAACCTGGGTAGAAGAGCTCTGGAGTCGTCCGGCAAGGACTCTCATGAAGTTTGCTAGGCTCCGTGGGTCCTTCTGCTACACGAAGTTTGCTAGGCTCCGTGGGTCCGGTTCGTTGCGCGCGGGAGGGGATACGTCTAGGAATCTATCGACGACGGGGAGAGGCTAGAGGTTGATCAGACCTCTGTTGCCTGCTTGAAATGCGCTGGGTCTGTAAGGATCCGCAGCGCTTAGAGATCTTCACACAGCGTGAAGTCTCCTCCTCCCTTGTTTGTGGAGTCCTCCAACTTGGGCGGAAACCACTCAAGCCTCTTATACGGCTAGCAAGCCAATCACTAGCCGCCACGTGAATAATTTCGAACTGGCCAATAATGGGACTCGAATTAACATACAAATGGCGGGAACTCTTTGCAATGAGCATTTCTGTGCTGCAACAAGAAATGCACCCTGCAAAGAAAGCTTCAAATTGGCGGGAAATTCTCCCTTGCACCGGGGTTCTCTTTTGCAGCAGAAAACTCCACCGTGCAAAGAAGCTGCAATTTAGCAGGGACAATTTAGCAGTGCCGAAGCACACAAAAACAAAAATCACACCCTTTGGGTTGTGACACCATGTAAATAACTGATTTAATAACCTAATTCTTATACATATGCTGTGTAATAAAGTTTGCCTCTATTTTGTAATTTCAGAAACAAAAGCAGCAAAGCCTCAAGGCAAGACTGCACTTGCAAACATTTCTCCACAAATTCTTGTCAGCTTTCTCTTAGCTTGTGGCAGATGTTACTTAAAATTTTTCAGGTCCCATAGTGGGATTAATCCCAGATCGCAAAAATCGGGCATCCTGACATGCCAGACTTTCAAGGTATGGTAAAATATAACATGCAATTGTTGGGATCCAGGCGCACATATGCTGGGGTGTGGGCTGCTGGGGATCAGGGAGCTCCCTATGCTATGAACCTTTCAACCCAGCATCAAGCTGCAGTATGGTTTTAAATGTCCCCAGGTGGGAGGACACATTCAAATTAAAGTGCAATATAAACCAGGCACAATGTTCCACATTCTTCACTTACCATTTTTGTGGCTGGTTTGCCATTTTACAATTTATTGCACAATTAACATGTTCATTGTGTGATAAATATAACATAATCCAGGGTCCACAGCATGATTTATTCCCAGCAGGAGGGCTGCTTTCCTCAGGTTTCCTTTTAAGTAATTTTCTTGCATCTGGGGCCTCTGACAGACATTACACTTAAGGCATGATTAAGTAGTGAGCTGGCCACGTATTCATTCAATTAATGGTGTAATAAAATGATGAATAAGCTGTTAAGTTGTTACACATATTTTGTGTAATACTTTTGTGACTTCCTTTCACACCTTTGATTGCTATGCAGCTGGTCATGAATTCAGTTAAAGTGCTGCTTATGACAAACATTCAGGTAGCCAACTAAAGGGTAAGAATAATTTTATTACCCCCTTGGAAGCCTTATTGTCTCCACTGTAGGAATGGGGAAACATTTACACATCTCTGGAAAGTGATCCTATTCCTGTATCTTTAGCTGGGTAATTGAGAGTTGGTTGCAAACTGCCCCTTGGTCCTCACAAGGTGAAATAGAAGTCTGCCCTGAATCTTAAAAAACTCTGCATGCCTGCATGTGTTGTAAGTTGGTTTCTTACATTCAGTTTAAATCTCTTGCATAAAATAAAAAGGACTAGGTGTAAGAATCTCCTACTTAAAATAAATCTTCAAGTAAGTATAGCAATGTAAATTAATATGCCCTATAAAAGCACTTATTTTTAAAAATATGATATACATTTTTGTTACTGGTAAGGTCGGGCAAGTAGGTCTTGTACTTAAGTTGATGTTTACTTGCCAGTTAGTGAGGCAAGTTTATATACGTCCTACTGTGTCTCATTCTTCTTTCAAGTAAGTTAGTAAACTTTTGGTCTTGAAGGCTGTGGATGCACTTTTCACTGTGAGCCTCCCTATCCCAACACTCCAGATGTTGGGAGATAATACCAGGCCGCCATGTTTCAAAGACAGTATCTAGATTATAACTGGACATATTTTTTAGCAGTTTCTGTAGCATGAAGACTAGGATAAGCCTTTTTAAAGTGCCTTTTTAAACTTATCCTAAAGTTTTATCAACCTCACAACCTAGGAAAATGGAAAGGTCAGGTAGATGGAGTCTTCCCAGTACATTCAGTTATAATTATGCTTTGCTTGGAATTCCAACTATTGAGAAAAACAGCATGAAAATATGTTTTGCTTGACAGCTGATTTGAAGTTGCTTTGGTTGGTCAAATGTGCAAAATCTGTGTTTACAATAAAATAGTTTGTTTTCCTTTGGAAACATAAGAATGATTGAATCACCACATAGTGTGATACTTACCAAGTAAACACAGAATGCTACAGTGCTTTGGGGTCACTTGTTTAATACAAATACAAATTTGTTCCACAACAGTTAGCAGTTCTAGTAATTTTTGTTCCCCTTACCTTCTGTCTTTCAGGACACACATTCACCCAAAAATTCATCTTTTTTATTTTGCAAAAGAGAAGAGGATAAAACAAACAACACAAACTTGATCCAATATTACACACAGTAAAATATTTCCATCCCATATTACATTTCACTGTAATGCTTAGAATTAGAAAGAGCTAGTCCTGGTGATAGGAAACTTACTTTCTGCAGGCCAGAAAAATAAATACTGCCTTTTAAGCATAGCAATATATGACATGGCATCATTGGATTTCTTAAGAAGCTTCATAATGCTAGCATAAAAATAAATGGTTCAGTGTTGCTACCAATTTTTAAATCAATCATTGAATAATTCATTCCTGTAATGGCAACATTTTAAGAAACCAGTAAAGAGGATGTACATGTTTAACACAGAACAGAAGCATCTTGTTGATATTCCAAAATTGCTCATTAGTATAGTAGTTCTGCAGCCTTTGTTAAATCATAACTTTCACCCAAATTAATTAGGAGTGTTGCTCAAGCCAGGAGGCAGAACTTCGTTCCAAATTAATGCAGTTTAATGGAACTAAGTATATCTAGGAAAGGGCAGGTCATGGTGGGTATCTGTCCCAGGGTTTGTTCCTGTAATTCTTAACCATGCCAAGATGAAGTTTTACCTGATTTGGGTACTTACTGCTGTCCACTGTGGAAAGACTATTTATGTCTGTGTCAGTGTTCCCTGATCTTTAACTTCTACTTGCAATACCATTACTTCATGTCATTAAAAAAGGGGAAAAAAAGTACTAGACTTCTATTTTTCCAAAAAAAAAAATGTGTTCTTTTTGTGTTATAGAAGCCTCTGGTAAACTAAAGTAATTGGATTAATACAGACCATTAAATTCCATAAATGACAAAGAATTGAATGAGGTATTGCCTACCATGCATATTTTTTTCTTGGAGGCAAGACTTATCATACAGTGCAAATGTGTCTTTCTGCCTACCACTAAGTCTTCACAAGCTATCACAAATCAACCTCCTTTGAGAGAGGACAAGGAGAAAAAACATTTACAATAACATTCTAAGGCAGTGGTGCCCAACCATCTTGCCCTGCAGGCCAAATGGGCAGTGCCAGGTCCCTCTGTGGGTTGCATCCAGCCAATTGGCCCCATTCCGGCTGCAGAGGTTCTGCAGCATGACCTCGATCCATCTGGCAAGGGTGGGGGTGAAGTGGTCCTGATCTGGACATGGGGGGGCGGGCAGGGCAGGGCAGCCCCAATCCTGATGTATCAGGGGGTAGGGAAACAGAGCGGCCCCAATCTGGACACGCGGGGAAGAGGTGGGCAGCACCGATGTGTATGCTGGGTGGAAGGGTGGGATGGAATTGCCCTGATCAGGGCATGGGAGGGTTGGAAGGGGAGAAGTATGGACCAATCTGGACGTTCAGGGATAGGGCCTGGCCCTGATACTCCTTTGTTTCAATGGCCTAAGTAAGGCTGGAGCCAGCCTCGCAGAGCATCCCCTGCTGCAAAGTTTTCTGATCCATGGAATCCCTATGACTCATATTTGTCCCGTGAGCCCAAGTTGAGCACCCCTATTCTAAGGAATCAAAGCCCTTATTTAAGCCCAACTATAGTCGATGTTAATTTTACTCTAATGGTCTTTTGGTCTAACTAAATGTTACATTTTCCCTCTTCATCCCATTGTTCAGATATATATTTCATTGAGGGTAGTTTTTGTTAAAGATTTTTTCCCTTTGCAATGTTTAAACTTTAACTAAGCTTCAAATGCACGTCAGCAAAGCTGTTGCCACGTGGGGGAGGGAGAAGTCTTGGTATGGTCTTGTAAATAGCATGACTTCAGGGCATAAATATTTCCATGGTTCTAAGACATGACTACAAACCAAGGAACAAATAGGCTAAAGAGGGAAAAATCATGTGCTTGAATACAAGAAGTAATGGCATCTTGTGCTGGGATTCTAGATTTAAGCATCTTGCATGAAACAGGGTTTGGGGGTTTAAAATTATAAAATGTAGTTTAATTCCAAAAATATCTGATAATAATTACCTTGGGAACACAAATTTTAGAACAATCAATTATGTAGTCCCCATTAATAAATATTTAAAGAATAAACCAGTTTCCTCCTGGCTGTTATTTACTTTAAGGTTATTATTCCAAACTTAAAGTGTAAAAACATAACAGAATGAAATGTTCTAAAAGTGCCTTTATACCTTTGCAGTTTAATATGAAACTGTATCCTGTCCAAACTTCATTGAAATAAAGGAGAAAATTAGCACACCAATATCAGTACAACAGACATTTGTCTTCTACCTCTTCGAAAGAATGTGTTTGTTCTTTCCATCCCCCTCCCCAGGTCAATTTCCTAAATACAAGCTCAAAAGGAGCCCTAGCTGCTATCAAGTGTTGTCCCAGACTTACCCAAACCAATGCACACGTATTTCTCACCAGCTTGCCTCTCCTGTCCCAGTAATAAACACCACAGAGATTGGAAGTAAATCACAAAAGTCTTCTCTTTATATAACTCACTCTGTTGGACACATTATTATATCTACATTCATTTATCTATTGCACCTGTTAATGTTATTCACACTTCACTTAACATGAGAATGCTCAAAACACAAAAGTAACAACTGAACTGTTGAATTGCTAATAGCTCAGTCTTACCCATATAAAAGAATCCACTGATAACTTTTTCAACCAAATCAGAGCAAGGAGATACCAGCATCATTTTAAGACTAGGTATGCTTGCTTGTGACTACCTTAATTGCTGTATCACAAACTCTAAAAAATAAAGCCTTATGTTTAAAATTCCCATTACTTCCCTCTATCTCCCCAAGTCTTCAGACATATAATTCAATGTCAAGTTCTTTTGGAGTGGATTGCATGCTTCCACCTGTAATACTTATGTTTATGCTTAATCTTTTACCATTTTGGAACAAAGCTTTCTATATCCAGTATGCTTATATAACAGAGAATTCATGTTTCTTTTACTTAGTTTTTAAAGTACTGCAACAGAGGTCCTGTTCCAGACATTTATCTAATAATTTTCTGAAGCCTTCTGGCTAAATAACTTCTGTATTTTATGGAACCAAGGAAAGGGTTGAGACAATTAGAGAACTCAAAGTCTGACTGTTGAATATTTTTGCAAAAATGTGAATGTATATTCAAATGGATCAATACTACCCTTCAGCTATCCTCAACTCATACAACTACCAAAACATTCAGGCACCCAATATAGCACACAAGCATGTAACTTCTTGAGGCTTAGAGGAGTGCCATGGTGTAGGTCTGTTTAACTTTGTTGATTGAGGGTTTACATGAGTGACCTTAATGGTATTACTTTGAAGTGTATTTTAAGAAGATAATTAGCAAATAAGACCCTTAGTAGTAATAAACAGGTGGAAAGGGTTTGTTTGTTTTTCCCTGTAAACAGAACAACAATAGCAGGTCTTTCCAATATCTTCCTGGCCATCCAGTTTAAAAAGGTCAACTTGTCATGTCTGTTTGGCATTGTCTGTTAACTGTTGTCTATTGCACTTTCTACGCTTCCACTGTCACTACCTGGCTGACTAGTTGAGAAACTACTTCACAAAATGGTCACGTTCCATAAAGTAACACATGTTGCTTCGCTGGATCCTTTTTTCCTGGGTAGGGTTTGTGTTGTTTTACTTGGTATGCATGATCATCTCTGCTTTCTTTAGCGGCTGTGGTGTAGAAAACACTCACACTTTATTCTTCAAGTGAAGAAAGACTGCCACCTCTGTCAAACTGGCATGACCTCAGAAGTCATTTCTTCAGCTGATGGCTGTGAGTTTGTACCTGTCTGTGATACTGGCACTACCACAGCATCCTTGATTTCAGAGTTCTGAATGCATGAAGAATTCTTCTCCTCCAGTTTTTTAGCAGTGTCTGGGCAGTTTTGAACAAAAATCACTCTATTGTAAGCCTTCAACCTGCGCCACAATTGAACGTAGACTTTACACTGTACGTACATGAAGACTAGGCCTCCAGTGAACCCAATGGCCACCACAACCAGTTTTGTCCAAAATGGCCATTCAAGGACACCTTTCAAAGAAACAAGTTAAGGTTAGTATCATAATCATCACCTTATTTGGTCATTCTGCGTAGTTCCTTTCCTAGATGCCATGTATGCCTATTTCTAAATTATATTCATAGAACAAAATTAAGTGGCTTCCTTTCTAAAGAATTCCAAATACTTTAAATGCTGTGCATATACAGAGACACAAGTGTTGTTGCTATTGTACTAAAGATTAACTGCTGTTTAAAAGAGCACAGGAGCCATCCTGGTAGGCAAAGAAACAAGACCAGACCTTCACTGGTGCAGTTTTATATATCAGGAATGTAAAATTACTTCCTGGGACAGAAACGTGTGCTTTTATTGTGCTTCTTGTTCCTGTCCCTTGGTTAGAACCCATCACTATAGTCTGTAGGTTTAAGTGGGTAGAATGTAATTATCCGAACTGGAATGGCATGATCCCTGACCTATGCCACACTACTGCTATAAAAAGTGACACAGGATCGCTTTTTGTGCCTTTTCTATTAGAAGATACATGCCCTATTTTATACTTAATATAGCCATAACCTATTATACTATAGTATTTTTCCATTGTGATGGAGCCTTGGTTTGGAGCAAGAAGAAGAATCCCACCTCCTGCTAACCAGCATCATCCATTTTCTGATTGGCCTTTCTTTTCTGTTTCTCTGTGTGCATTTCTCTGTTTTCCTCATTAGTTGCATAGACATCCTAAAGTTTCTAGTACATCTTGTTTCACTCTTTGTTATTGGTTATTAAAGGAGGGGATAAAAGGAAACTGTTGCAACTCTTTAAAGGTCTTTCTATAATTGCAGAAAAATCTCCATTGGCATTGCCACTGAGAAGCCACATAACAGTGGGCCTAAGTTAGGTGATATTCTGAGCAATACTAAGATGATTCACTTTTACCTAAAACTAGTCTTATGATTTTACAAAATCAGAGAATACCATACTGGGAACAGTCTTCTAATCACAAGATAATTAACATCATTGCAGCTGCTGCTTCAAACATTGAGCACTCTAACTAAAAAAGGGAAGAAAAGAAACTCAGTTGTGCATTGCCTCATCCGACTAATGATGACAGCGTTGGCACTGATACAGAATATGCTGGCCTTCAGTGTTTTGGACTGTTTAAGCCTTTGTATCAACATTTCTTCCTAGATATTTTAACCTTTTACCACCACATACATTTATTAGTAATATTTAGGAGAACTTTAAATAAATAATCCATAGCACACAGAATGCCATTAATGGTCCAGGCATCTTAAAAACATAATTAAGATCAGCAATAAAACTGTAAGGTAGATGGGTATTATCCAAGTTTTCCACAGGGGAAACCTGAGTCAGGAGTAGAAATACCTGCTTGAGACCATTTAGGAGCCAACAGAGGGCACTGCTCCAAGAAGGAATAGTGGCAGCAGGTTGAGAACCCAGGGCTTCTCAATTGCCTGTTTTACATCGTTCACTACTAGAGAAGTAATTTGAGATTACCCACTGCTTTACCACAAAGAACAGATACTTTGATCTTCAGGTTTTTCCTCTGCCTTTTCTCCTCCCCCCCCCTTTCACTTTTTAGGTATCTTCTCCCCCCCCAGTATATGAGGAGAGGGATTGCAAAAAAATTCTCATTTCACCTAGTGTTTTTTCAGTGAAACTAACATTTGAAAAAAGCTGCTAATGACCATTTCACTTTCCTTGTTACCTTGGTAGCACCAGAGTGTCTTTGTGTTCTGTTAAGGTGGCAATATCAACCATTCAGCCATGTTTCAAGAACACTGTGGAAATATGCCTGAACTACTGAGATTAGGTAACATGACTACAGATATACCCTATGTCAAAGCAAATATTCATCCCAGACACTTTTGCTGAGTAGTTAAGCTTGCCTAAAGTCAGCTTAACCAAGGGAGTGCACATAGTTATCTTAATGGATAGTATTTACCTGTAAATAAAGTATCAAGCCTTTTTCCTAGGGTAAATCTCACAATGAAAACCAAAGGTGTATTATTTAAAAGAGAAACATGATATTAGGACTTGGCCTTACAGAATCATCTTGGGGATCTTGATCTTATATAAATAGAATTTGCTCATAAAACAAGAGTTGGGCAGGCAGCAACAGCATCAAATATTGATGTTCAACTAGCAGTACACAAAGCTGATTTTTGTTTTTTCATGTAAAGTTTACAACAGAACACAAGGGACTCTGCTGTGCTATTCTTTATGTCAGTTCACATCAGAGACAGAAAAGCTGCTCCCCACATACTCGTCTGATTTTTAAATTCTTTAAGTAGTCAAGAGCGACTTGATGTGGATTTGTTTTGCTTAGAAGCCTTTTCATGCACAGGCATGTGGTTTTCAAATGATTTCCAGCACTGCATGCTATCTATGTTACACACACATATAATATTAATGTAGTACTCTACTAAGTAATAGTCCTGATCAAAAGAGGAAGAATGATTGTTATATACCTCTTTTTAACAGAGTAATTCATATACTATGCAAAGGTTTTCTTTTCTTTCTGTAAACAAACTAGAATTGCTGTTGGTCTCACCTGTAAGATTAAATATGACACCTAATTTTACCAGGCCCTGGAGTATATACTTCAAATGGCAACAGAAACCATCTTTTAATATTAGGTGGCTGGCACGTACGTTTCTGGCCAGTAAATCAGTGTTTTTAATTTTATCGTGAAATAAAGAACAGGCCTGATTCTGAAGGGATGTGTGGCAGTTGTCCTTTGTAGGTGGTGGCTAAAGATAAGAAAATTATTGTTGGTTAGAGCGTGGTGCTTAATAACACCAAAGCTGCAGATTCAATCCTTTGGACTTGATGATCTCTTGAGGTCCCTTCCTGCCTTACTTCTCTGTGATAATGTGTGGATCCAATTCTGCCTTTGAATGTGCTGGCTTATTTCCCTGGTGACTTGAAGAACAGCTGATGGGCATATCTATGGCTGGGATTTGTTCTTGCATGATAGAGTTACTTCAATGGAGTCTTACAAAGCATAGCATTTACAGCTTTACTGAAGTACAGTAGTTCAAACATGTTGAAAATACCTGCTCAGTTCATTAACCTATAGTCTGCTGTAAATGGTGGGCCAATCCCGCATTCATTACCCCAAACACTCCTGAGCAAGATGAGACTGGAATTCTGACTCTCTCATCTGGCAAGGGAGAATCATACTATTATAACCATCACCACCAAAGTTCTTTAAGACTGTAAATGTTTTAGTAACTTCTCCTTTGTCCTTAGAGACTAACTGGTTCAGAAAGGCATTTAGTCTCTAAGATGCCACCATGCCCTGCCCTGTGCCTGACTTCAGACTAGCACAGCTATTTACCTCTTTCCACTCACATGTCCAAAATTTTTGCATTTCTGGGTTTCTACTGGACACTGAACTGAAATGCCACAGTAAAGACTGTTTTCATAGAAAAAATGTAGCTATGTATGAAGAATGCAGGAAAGGGCCTTGGTACCAATTATTTTACAAATTAGGGGCTAATAATTTCACCCATAGTGTTTCCAGTTGGGACCAGAAAAGATCATTTGTTGGAAATCCTCATTATAAAGCCTGTTGCATGTGTCCTACCCTAGTTTTGCAGAACAGACAAGCTCTATTAAGTCACATAAAACACACCTAAGACTTTTGGATGATTTTGTGAAGTTCAGCTGAACCTTTGGTTTTCATTTGCCACTTTTTTATTTCAGCATGAAAACCCCTCTGCTATGGAGTAAAAAATAAGAATAAACAACATGTTTTAGCTGTTCTGACAGATGCACTGGGCTGTGAGCTCTTTTCTTATTGCAGTCAAGGAGCAAAATAAATTCAGCTAAATTCTGGCTTTTAATACTGAATGATGTGCCCTTTAATTTTTCCATAAAGTAGATGTGCAAGCATTTTAGCAATGGGATATATATTTACAAACAATGACTGTCCCGTTAACTATCTTCTTTTGTAATTAGTCTATTACTGTACTAGCAAAGTGGCAGAAAAAGTAACTTACCATTGTCATTGCCTTGCTTAATTTCCTCAGCTGTCCGATCTATTAAAACATACAATGACCAAACAACGCAGGTAATAGCAATAATGTGGAATGTGACAGAACAGACTATCTTCCTCCTCTCACTTGTTGTCATCTGTAGTTTCTCCCACTATAATTAGAAAAGAATTAAATATAGAACAGACTTATAAACATGTCTTGAGAAAACATCCCATGCCATTTTGGCTGTTCCTATCTGAAGCAAACAATCAGAAAAACTAGTTACAGAATCTCATTGTTTTGCTAATAGTATAGATCCCAAGGACAGCATTATCTGTGCCACAAATATAGACAAGACATAAAGTACAAATCTTTGTAGATTCATAAGAATGTAGGATCTAGTAGTTTTCTCATCTGTGAATTTTCTTACCATCAAAATACGGAGGGGCTTAGGGAGGCTGAGCCCCCCATACAAGCCAAGAGTCCCCCAAAAGTCCCCCCATAAGAGATGAGCGCCCCCAGCCCTCCCTGCGTCTTTCTAAGCAGCTCAAGCGGCAGTGGCTCTTTACAGCTTCCACCACCATAGACCCCCACAGAGTGCAAGCGTAATTCAGACCCTGCTTACCATCAACCTGAATAATACTTAATTTCTCTTCCCTTGTAGTAGTGCTCTACTGCTATGTATAGGCAAGTCTGCATCTAGTATACAATTTTAAAGCTCTGGAAGAATATGCAAGTCATTTGCTCCAAAACTCAAACATTCTTGGATACTTAAAACCTGAGGAATAAGATTTCAGAACAGCCACTCACTAGGAGTATTAGGGGCAAGAAAATGGGTATAAAGATGGAGTTGGATAAATTTATGACAGGGATTACACAAAATGATTGCCTGTGAAGTAAAGAACTGAAATTCCTGTTCCAAGAGGGATGGACGTTTGAGCTCATTGTTTCTCACTGCAGTCATTATGGTCTCTGTTTAGGCTGTGACAAGATTTTAGTAACAAAGAAGCCAAAGTCTCTCCACAGTTGAATGAATGTACTTCAGGAGGCTGCAATCTACAATGTTTTGTCTTTTTTTTTTATCACAGGTCCTTCTCTAAAACTCAACAAACTCCATGAAAAATGCATGCTTGTTAAACAGACAAAAGGAAAAGACAATGAAAAACAAAATGTTTCTAATGTGGATGACTAGTTTTACAGTCTATAGACAGCACCCAGTAAAATAAGTGAGATACAAAACACAACAGTGCCACCTTTCTGACGATCACATTACTGCATGTATGAACTGTACAGATAATGAGACAACTTTACAGTTTATTTTGCACATTTTTCCCATAGGGTTTCTAAGCAATGGCACACACTAGAGGGTGAGCTCAACTCCACAAGCTGGGTGCACTGAGGCATGCAGTACGGCTGAAAGAATAAAAACCAACAAAATGTAATTTAAAGACTCAACCTTTTCTCTCTCACATATGCACTGAAGTTCATGCAGGGAGGCACCTGGTACAGGACACAGGGAGGCACTTGGTGTAGTATTTAATCCCATCTTGGGACATGCACACAATGCTTGTTGGGGCTCTTTGTTGGCTAGTCAGGTTTTTCAATTTGGAATCACAGAAAACTAGGGCTAGAAGTCACCTTGTCCAAACCTCTGCAAAAGCCAGGATCGTCCCTGTCTAAACAAGGCCAGATAAATGCTTATCCTGCCTGAATTTAAAAACGTCTGATGATGGAGCTTCCTACATGGTACTACAGCTTCAGTAAAAATGAAGCTTTCTTTTCCAGGTGAAGCACTTCTGAATATGTAAACAAAAATGCTGCTGCAGAAGGGGGGCTGTCTATCTAGAGAAGAAATTGGGCCTGAAGACTGGCCATGCTAGTCTTAAACCCACAGCTTTTTATGTGATTACACCAGTTTGATGTATGAAAACAAGAAATACAAGCTTTAAAAACCAGCAGAGGTGGAAGGACAGCAAGGAATGGTATGAGAAGGTAACAGAAGAAACTCCATGTCTTTCATATTAGAGGCATATGTCTCTAATCTGAGACATTATATTAGAGACAATATGTTAGACACAGTTTATGTTGGTTAAAAAATAGGTATTCAAACAACATCTAGTTTAAATTACAAAAATCGATTTACCACAGAAAACAGTTTATCTTCAGTTTCTTTTCTGCAGCAGGTCTGTTAAGATGTTATTAGTTCTCAAGTTACTTAAGCTAATATTTAAGGATAGCTAAACATATCTATTAACAATTCACGAAGTTCACAGGCATCAGCACTGACTTTAGCAGCTAGCTGTTCAACACTACTTCAGATTTCTGTCTGTCTCAGATACCTATTCAAACGGAATGATTAAAAAAAAAAAATCAGGCAAACATTTTGGAACATAAGTTCAGCAAAAACTCAAAGGCAATGTTTTCTGTTTGTGAGCCAGAATGACCCAGCTCGCAACCAGTGTTTCTCCCCACAGTGGCATGGAGAAAGCACCCACAGGTGCCACTTCTCCTCGTGGCAAGATACATAACATGCTTGCAGCCAAAGTCCCCCCTGCCAAACGCCACGGAAACCCCATGTCCACAGGTTTGATCCAATGATTCTACAGGCCAGATCTGGCTTGCAGGCCATAGTCTGCCAACCCTGATGTGCTGTATTGTATATAGAAAGAATTCTACCTCCTATTCCTGCTCTATATTCCTCTGTTCTACCCAAGTAGTCTTATAGATCCATATGCTCAATCTGTGAAAATAAGATACAAACCCATACTTATTAACAAGCCATCTTACAGGAAACAAATGCACCAACTCGGAAGTTATTTTTCTTTAATTCCTTCTGTAATCTTTAGTCAAGACTACTGCCTTAGAACACCTAAATAATGTATGGCTTTAAGGTAGATGGTTGCCTGTCCCGGTTTGGGTGATGGTATGTGATTAGTTAAGACTGGGAAATGTCACTGCCTCAATATCATAGTTTACTTTCCTATGACTGCTTTGTATCAGCTGTTTCTAATTCCAAACCAATGTCTGTCTTTCATAGCAGTATGCGGTGAGATGGATGGATTTCCAGAAGTGCAGATACAAGAGGCAGCCAGAGTGCAAGATGTCCAGGAGTTATTTTCAAGTTAACAGGTAGGGCAGTGATATAAATGAATTTTCCAGGGTTCTATGAATATTTCACAGCTGTTGCTTCAGACTCCTGTCTGAGGTCTCTGGAGCATTCACTATTCTGGGATTTGGCAGACCTGATTTCCTTGGAGTCTTTCTTATTAAATATTGCAGTCTTATATAGAATTCTATAAGAGCTGAAATATATGCCAAAACAACATGAAAAGAGACAAAGCTATCAGTCTGCTTGCCAGGTACATGGCAAGCATTGAGTCTTTTCAAGTTTCTCAGAGACTGTCACCTTTGCATTCAGTGGTGTTGAGAATGGAAGCTTCTATGATTTTGAATGACAGTTTGTGAACAATTAGAGTCATAAAAAGAAAAAAAAAATCATGCTCAATTCATTGTGTGTGTCCTGCAGATAATTTAGATAAGTGTATGACAACCGTATTCAGTGGTCAGAATAAACGGACTGTGGCATTATTATCACAGCTTACAGCACTTGACCTGGAGACCTTTATCTGTTTGGGATGAAAATCCATTCAGGCCCTTCCATTAGGTGCTGTATTTCTGAGGGAAAAAAAAATCTTTAATTACATGGGTTTCAGAAAAGGGAAGAGAAGAAAAGGAATCTGCCTCAGTTAAAAACCGCAACTACTAGCTTCAAATGCTTTGCCTGAGAATGGTGCTGAAAGTACAAGAGAATTCAGTTGTGTTGCCATGTTTTTTTCTTGTTTATCGTATTTTCTCCAAGCGGGGGAAGGATATCATAGTGTTGCCACTACCACTAATATCTACTTGTCTCATTCCAAGAGTGTCACTATTCTGTTAAGGCCCAGGAAAGCCTTAGAGTAGACTGTGGCCCTGCATGATAGATCCAGTGTAGGGCCAGGCAGAGGCAGCTTGCAGTCCAGGACCTCGATCCCTGCACATGGGACTGGGCAAAGGTGGCACAGGGTTCCCGGACCCTGATCCCAGCACGTGGGACCGGGCGGCAGCAGCAGCATAGTCTGGCTCTGTGCATGCGGGCCCAATTCTGACATGTGGGGTCCAATCTTCCCTGCACATCAGCCCCATGCCACTCATTCGCTCCACAGGGCCAAAAAGATGAGCATCGCTGCCTTAGAAGGTTGCTCCACCGAGATTCAAGTTAAATTAACTTTAAGAAATACAGCTGCATGAAAACTTTTTTTCTGAAATGTCTTTTCCAGCGAAACATATCCTTATAATAAAAAATTCTCATGAAACTCCTCTTGAAAAGACATAAACCTGGCATCTTTTTTTTTTTTGATCTCTAGAAAAAAAAGTTTCTGTGTTCAGAATCCTCCTTTCCCTATTCTCCAGTGTAAAAAAAAAAAGAGCAAGAATGAGGAACTTTATTTATCCCTTTTATCCCTGGGAAACACCTTTTTTCCCCAACAGGCTTTTTGTGTTAAAGATCCAGTGAGATTCCTACAAACAGGCATGTTTGACAACTTGTAGCATACTATCATTTATTTATATTTGGGGGGGAATTTTAGGATCAGATCAGACACCCAGTGGAACAGTGCCAAAAAAATCTAACCTTTGTCACTAAGAAAATACAATATAATACAAATACAAATAGTACTTTTTGTGGGGGGGAAAAAGATCACAAAATAACTAAAGGAAAACAACAATAATTAGGTTGGCTTTGTAAAGAAAGATTGTCCAACCCTCCCCCCCC